>NC_056726.1:385290484-385392984 GCF_019279795.1 Protopterus annectens
TATAGTTGGCAGGAACAGAGTTTTCTGTGTATCCTGTGTATACTCCTGTTTACCAGAGACTTCCCTATACTCCTGAAATGTGTATGTATATATATATATATATATATATATATATATATATATATATATATATATATATATACCATCAATGTCTTCAAAGTCTGATTTCTGAAGTCCTGGTACAGATGCTTATCTAAAAGTAAGGCAGAAATTTAGTACCTATAAATGACAGGATTTGATCAGAATCCATAATGAAATGGTTAACTTGGGATGTACAGAGCTGAAGTCGTTAAGGAGGGTTTCCACTTAAGTTACGAAAAAGATTTTTTTCCGTATTAATCTAATGATGCAAAAAAGTGTGTGATGCTGTCATGTTGGAGTTGTCATATGCCAGCAGTAAGTGTTGCTTAAAACAAGACAGACTTGATGAGTAATGTGAAGACATTTTGAGATATAAATGCTTTTTTAGTAAAGCAGTTATGACTATTAGCCAATGGCTTTGTGGATTAGAATTGTTTTGGAGTTTTATAAAAATATTATGGTACTGTAAGTAATGTATACAACTACTACAGCTAGTGTGTGTGTATGTGTATGATTCTCTGGTGTTTGACCGATCATATGTTTGCCCAATAAACACAGGGGTGTGATTTAATGTCGATAGTACAGATGGATTAACGGTGAATAAGTCTATGGTATGGAATGTCAATACAGGTAAGTGGAGGTGTGTGTGTGTGCATCAGTGGCAGCTGGTGACTTCAAATCAAAAGGGGGATGCAGGAGACAATTGAATGGGTGGGGCCAATGGGAAGGGGTGTGGCCAACTAAAAGGGATGGAGCTATGGTGCTGTGGGATCAATGCTGGACATGCTTACTAATTTACAGGAAATAAATGCTCCGTCACTATGGCGCATGCTGAATACTGTACATAGCACACATTGTTACATGTATATACAGGTTGATTTGAAAACTTAACTCTGCGGTACGCTGCAAACAGTTCTTCGTACTCTTGTTTCTGCACCTGATGAGAAGCTGTGGTCTGGTCTGGAACACATTAGGTCATACTGGATTTAATTTTTCCCTCCTTTTTCATGGAGGCACAAAAGGGACAGTTTAAAGTTTCCCAAGCAAACACTATTCATGTGACCCCACCTGGTTCCAAATAAGTGCTTGTAGTCTTCTCTTTCGGTTGTTCCCGTTAGGGCACAGCGGATCATCTGTTTCCATTTCTTCCTGTCCTCTGCATCTTGCTCTGTCACACCAATCACCTGCATGTCCTCTCTCACCACATCCATAAACCTTATTTGAGGCCTTCCTCTTTTCTTCTTCCCTGGTAGCTCCATTCTTAGCATCCTTTTCCCAATATAACCAGCATCCCTCCTCAGCACATGTTCAAATCAGCACAATCTCGCCTTTGGGCATGCCTTTCCCCTCTTCTTCTCCTTTGGCCAACAGTAGCCCAATTTCTGCCAGCACCCTGTTGGCTAACTACTGGTGGTGGTCAATGTTAACCTGGACCTCGACCAGTCCAATATGGAAATCTGTATTGTTGTCCGCATATGTCATTTGGCAGAGGTTACACTAGATGCTCTTTCTGACGTAACCCTCCCCATTTATCCGGGCTTGGGACAGGCACGAAGAAATGCACTGGCTTGTGCATCCCCAGTGGCTGCGTTGCATAAGTGCTTGTAGTATAGTACCAAATAATAGCCTCTGTTGTGTTCCTTTGGTATTTCTCAGGTTTGTTACTTATAGATAAAGTCCATTCGTCTGTCTTTGTTTTGTGCAAACAAATCAATAACTCTTTGGTTGAAGTTAGTTATACTCCGCGTTAACTCCTTTCCATTCCTATGGAAATTGTAGCCAATGCATTCTTTCTTTCTTGCCCCATTGTACTATGACAAAACGTTTTAATTATTTTCAATGTTGAGAAGCACCTCTGTGCCTCAGCAGTTGACATTGGTGTGGTGACTATAATTAACAACACATTGTAAATCTGTGAAAACACACTAGTTAATGAGTGGTCCACCAAGACTTTTAACAACTGGACTGCACTGTCAGTTGCTGCAAAGTCTTCACGTTGATACACCACTCCAAGTTCTGTTCTAAGTTGTCCCCTCAACAGGAATGGATAGTTGTCTATTGTTGCTGCGAATAGATTTTCTGGAAACTCTCGTGTATATAGAAAACTTGTCAGGCAGAAGTAGTGGAGAAGCTTGAAGGTGGCTAGTTTGTTGAAATCATGATGTTGCCTGGAACTTTGGCATCACACAGTTCCTTTGCAGCAATCGACAATGTTTCATGCAGTGGTCGGGGAAGCTGATGGCCCTCATCTACGTCTTGACAGGATGTTCTCTGTCTGTAGATACTGTTCTGCAGTACCGTCGATACCGATCTGATACCGTCAATTTCATTCAAAAATGTATGCTGATCCTTTTCAACAGCGGTTGCATCTGTGGTACGACACTGAAGTTGCCTATAAAGAATGTCAACATTGGGCATCATGATCTGATACCGTCAATTTCATTCAAAAATGTATGTGCATCCTTTTCAACAGCGGTTGCATCTGTGGTACGACACTGAAGTTGCCTATAAAGAATGTCAACATTGGGCATCATACGATGGAAAACAGCAAGCCAAAATTTAAATTAATCATCTTCAACTGTTCGCAGTAGCCCATTTGCTTCCTGTACAGTTGCTGAAGCAGATGTAGGACACTTGTACAAATAAAGAAAGCACTCCGACAGCGACTCCAAGTTCTCGTACACTGCATTTACAGTACGGATGTTAAAATTCCACAGTGTTCCTGACACTCTTGGCATGTGTTGTGATACTATACTATCCAGAGCAGCCTGTCTTTGAACTGAACAAGTGAAAAAGGCTGGAATTCCACCAAGTGTTAGAAAAAGTCCTTGCTTCAGTATTCTGTTGTGTGGCTCTTTGCATTACCAGGTTAAGTTGGTAGGCATAGCAGTGTACATAGTAGGCATATTTAAACTCCTCTTTTATGATGGCCTGGACCCCATGCTGAACACCACTCATAACAGATGCACCATCATAACTCGGAGCAATCATGTTTTCATGCTGGTCTCCCACTACTTCCTTTAACTGTTATCTTATCACAACAGCAGTATGTCCTGCTGTCTGTCCAGGTGGTGTAAAGTATCCCGCAAAACATTCCAGCACCTGTCCATTGACAATGTAATGGAACACAACAGCAGTTTGACATAGCCCAGCAACATCAGTGGTTTCATCTACAATTACTGCTACAAATTTTGCAGTACAAATATCCTTTTTTATTTCTTCCCTGCATATTGTTAGCGTGCAGTCCAGGAGTTCATTTTGAATGGTTTGTGATGTTCCTTTAAAAACAGTTGAAGTTCACAAGTGTTCAGCCAACTTCTGATCAATTTTGCAGGTGAAGTCTATCAGTCTCCGGAACATTCCTGCACTCAGTGACTCTTCAGATTCATCATGGCCTCTTAAAGCAACTTCTTCAGCACACAGCTTGATGTAGTGTATTATAAGTGATAGAACATGACAACTTTCTTCCAGATGTCCTTCAAGAATGCAACTGCAGTCATAACATATGGGTTGTCCTGCCTCAGGCAGCCCTCGGTCGGCCGGATTCCAAAGTCTGGGTCCGACGTCGGCTGATGTCGCATTTCTCTCTGACATCAGAGCGGCTGGAGTACATAAGCATCAGCCGACGTCATTTTCTTCAGTCTTTCTTGCCGCGCGGTGCCCGAAGCAGAAGCAGTTCACAAGTGCCGGTCGGTCAGCTCCTGTATTCTTCAAATCCGAAGTCATCAAAAAAGCTAAGTACCCCGTTGGGGACCTTTCTTGCCTCAGCCGATGTCAGAAATTACTGAAAAAGTTAACAATTGTCTGTCTTGTGGTATACAAATACCTCATAAGGATTTCCACTCTTACTGTCTTCCTTGCCTTGGCCCAGACCACGACGTCTCGGCCTGTGTTGCCTGTGCTCGCTTCAATAAGCGCACTCTTAGGCGCCGGGCGGAGTTCGCTGAAGACTTTTTCGGCAATAAATTTGCTTATACAATGCCGTCGGAACTTCCGACATCGCAGACTCCTAAGAAACGAAAAGACCGGGACCGACATCCTCGGCCCGCGTCTTCCACCGACTCCACGCCAAAACCTAGCGAGTACTCCGGTTCCCCCTGAGACGGTTATTTCACCGCTCCGAACCGAAGACACCGCTTTACCGACACCTCCGATACCGGAGGCCACACCGACGCCAGTTATAGATTTTCCTCCGGATACTGAAACCGAGGAAATGCCCGAGACCATTGCTGTAGATAAGGTCACTCCTGCACGTGGAGCTGCTAGGCCTCCTATGGCCATGTCTATTAAGGCCTACACACGTGCTAAGGCAGCCAGCAATACCAAGCACCTTACTGCTAAGGCCTTACCCCAGCCTACTCCTGAAACACAAATCATGACTTTGGCCGCAGACTTAATTTCCATGATTAGAGGTTCACAGGCCCATCCTGAGAGAGGATCCCAGCCTCCTCCTGAGGCCCAGGGTTGAACCCTCTGACCCTATCCCTTCAGATGAAGATTCTGAGGACTCTGTTCACTCCGATGGCCAGGAAGAGCCCTTCCAGACCTATGAGGACTCGGATGCAGAGGATTCCATCCCTTCGGCCTCCCCTCCTGAGGATATTTCTTTTGGGGAAGTTCTGCATACCATGAGGGAACATTTTAAGTGGCAAGGCCAGGAATATTCTGATTCCAGAAAGCGCCTTCGGACCTTCCTTAAAAAGCCCCAACACAGAACCCTGGCTATACCTCCTGTGCTTGATGTTTTGGATGACCTATACTCTGACTCCAGTGTTACCCCGGATACTCTTCCTCCTGCCCCAGCTAAGCCTGACAGATATTATAGGGTCCCAGAAACACATTCTCATTTCTTTAGGGCCCATGCTGTTGATTTAGAAACTATTTCTCAGGGACCTAAAGGGGTTTCAGCATCCACCTCCAAAAATCCCTTGCCTTCCAACAGGGAAGCTAGGTCATTAGAGAGATGGGGGAAAAAGGTCTACACCTCCACTACTTTATCTATGAGAGCTCTGAATTGCCTTTTTCATATGTTTCAATATCAGGATTACCTGTTAGATGATTTACAGAAAACATTGGCCTCTCCTGAACCTTTAGACAGGAAGTCTTTGCAGGAAGCTGTACATAATTCTCAGCAAGTCAGCAATCACTTTCTGCAGTGTGGATATGATAAGTTCATAGGTTCATACTAGGCTATCTGCCCTAGGGCATTTATAAGCCTAGCCAGAGTATGTTTGGCTTTCGCCACCCATTTTAAATTAATTTTGCTATGCCCTTTTTCGAGGTTAGTATACTGTGCCTCTGTCTAACAGTGACACAGAAGTGATACCCGGGGTAAACCTATGATCTCCCATCCACTCATCAAGATTCCTCTTGAAAAGAGTCAATGAGGGACTCTGCCTAATCTGGACTGGGATTTTATTCCATAGTGAAGGGAGCCTCTGGGTTATGAATCTGTCCGTCCAGCATGTCCTATTTATTTCAGTGCTGAGGTTCAAGTCTCGAGCGTGTAGCTCGATGGGATTTGGATTTTTTGAGGTGCAGCATGTCCCTTAATTCCGGGTTGGACATGGCCTTATACGTCAGGCACAGGTCACCTCTGAGCAGTCGGTATGCCACTGAGTAGAGCTGGAGTTTCTTTAACCGGGCAGCATATGGCATCTGTTTGAGCCCTTTGATCCTCTTGGTGAGGTACTTTTGGGGTCTTTCCAGTTGCTGCAGGTGTTTGGTAAGGTACAACCCAAAAGGGGCATTGTACTCGATTATGGGCCTGATGAGGGATGAGTAAAGAGGCACGATGACCTCCCCTAATCTAGATGTGAATCCCTTCATGATTATGATGCATTGGAAGCTTCATGTAGGGCAGCTATGACAGGGGCGGTCATTCGTAGACATGCATGGTTAAAAGAACAACCTCTACCAGATCATGTTAAGGCAAAACTTCTTGATGCACCTTTGGAAAAGAACAAGCTTTTTGGTACTAATGCTAAAGATGTGTTAAAGTCCATCGAGGAAAAAGCAAAATCAGTTCAGACGGTCAAAGATTTCCTCCAGGTTCAGCAGGAATTGGCCTTCTAAAAACTGGTCCTTTCCTAATCCTGAAAGATTTCAAAGGGGTAAAAACAGGCGTGGCCGAGGAAGAGGACAATACAGAGGTTCTTACAGGGGACGACAATGGCAACCAGCAAACCAAAGAAGTGACACAGGGGTCTCCCCTGCCCCACAGGGACAATCTCAATGACTTTCCTCTACTTCCGCTGACCAAGGAGCAAATAGAAGCTCCTTAAGGAAAATTATCTCTGTTTTCAGACAATTGGCACAGATTGACAAAGGACAAATGGATTTTGGACATTATAGACCAAGGTTACAGGTTCCACTTTCATACCTTACCAAGAAAACAAGGCATGCCAAACCTACCACAAAACCAGAGGCTATCAAGCAAATTTCTCTGCTTGCTCAGATCAAAGCAATAGAAAGAGTTCCACAACAAGAACAAGGCCAGGGGTTTTACTCAAGACTGTTCCTTGTTCCAAGAAAAGAAACTCAATGGAGACCAATACTGGATTTGTCCACATTAAACACTTTCTCATAGTACCAAAGTTCAAAATGCTGACTCTACAGCAACTCCTTCCCATGCTGGGCAAGGGGTCTTGGCTGATTACTCTGGACCTCAAGGAGGCATATCTGCATGTCCCTATCAGACACAGCTGCAGAAGATACCTCAGATTTCTTGCAGGGCCAGAGCATTATCAATTCTCAGCATTGCCATTTGGCTTATCTACTGCGCCCAGAGTATTTACAAAATGCCTGGCTTCAGTAATTGCTCATTGCAGGCTCCAGGGGATTCAAATTTACCCATACCTGGACGACTGCCTCATACAAGCGGACGACAAATTGATTTTGACAAAAAACCTGAACTATGTCATACAGTTGCTACAGGCTCTGGGATACACAGTCAACTTCCAAAAGTCAAGACTTCAGCCATCCCAGCAAATTACCTTCTTAGGAGCCAATCTAGACACAGCCTCTCAAATGGCTTACCTGACAGAAGACAAGCAAGAGAAGTTAACTCATTATTTCATAGGTTTGGCAAAACTCACCCAGATGACTGCAAGGGGATTCCTACAGGCCCTGGGTTACATGGCATCCTGCATTCTCCTGGTTCCATTAGCAAGACTACACATGAGAAAGCTTCAATGGTACCTAAAAAGCCTATGGTCTCAGCACAGCAACGACCTAGAGACAACCATACCGCTCATTCCATGCCTACAAAAGGAATTCCTATGGTGGGCCTCGGTAAGCCAGGCAAACACAGGTATGTCATTCAAAAAACCTCAGATAACACAGACCATGACCACAGACGCCTCAGACCTTGGATGGGGGGGCGCACATGGAGGGCAGATGTATACAAGGACAATGGTCTCCAAAGGAAACACATCTGCATATAAACCAAAAGGAAATGCTGGCAGTAATGCATGCCATCGAGGCCTTTCGAAAACAACTTCATCAAGGCCATCTACTGATACGGACAGACAACACCACAGTGATGTGGTACATAAACAAGCAAGGGGGCACCCATTCTTACCCCCTTTGCAGACTGACAATGAATCTTTGGGAAAAATCACTGAGCCTAAACATACAGTTGCAATCCCAGTTTGTTCCAGGCAAAGACAATGTGCTGGCGGACAGCCTAAGCAGGAATTTCATAGATCCACACGAGTGGAGGTTACATCCGAAAATCTTCACACAACTCACCTCGACATGGGGCAGGCCAGAAGTAGACCTATTTGCCTCCCACCTCAACCATCATCTACAAAAATTCTGTTTAAGGACATACCATCCACAAGCTTGGAAAATAGATGCTCTTTCATTCAACTGGAACTTTCTAAAAATCTATGCATTCCCACCTCTGCCACTGATGACCACAGTATTACTAAAGATCAAAGCAGAGAAGCCCAAGGGGATCCTAATAGCTCCAGACTGGCCAAGACAACACTGGTACCCACTACTACGGAGCATATGTCACAACAAAAAGTGGGCCCTTCCCCAATGGCCCCTACTTTGACTCGCACAACTTCAAAACAGTGCATCCAAACCTTCAGACACTGCAGCTAACAGCCTGGGAGATCCCATGAATAACCTCAATCTATCTCTCCAAGGAAGTCCAGCGGATATTAACAGAAGCTCAAGACCATCCACCAGAAAGGTTTACTTAGCAAAATGGAAGAGATTCAGCATTTGGAATACCAGCAAGGGACATGATGCATCATTATTGAATATCCCACTTATCCTGGAATATTTGGCAGATATGCTACAGAATGGACTCTCATATTCTTCCATAAAGATACATGCTTCAGCTATCTCAGCTAGATATAACACTGATCCGCCTGTGTTTTCACATCCTCTGTTAAGGCAATTCCTCAGGGGAATCAAGAACATTAAGCCACCAAGAAAGGCTCCAGTGCCAGCTTGGGACCTCAACTTTGTCCTAGAAAAACTGACTCTACCTCCCTTTGAGCCAGCAGCTTCAGTGGACTTACAATTTTTATCATGGAAGACAGCTTTCCTGTTGGCAATTACTAAAAAAACTCAAGAAGCCAAACCTCAAAATCTTCAGAATACACCACAGAACAATCAGAGGAAGAACACAGAAGTGGCTTTAATCCATCTTTATTCAATCCATCCTGGTACCTCAGCTGTTCGCCTTCAATGGCTGTTCGCCTTCCTCTGATTGTTCTGTGGTGTATTCTGTTGGCAATTACCTCAGCAAGAAGGATTTCGGAACTACAGGCCCTAACTTGCCACCCCGATAGTGCCTTTTTTAGGCAAGGCTCAAATTCTAAACCTACCACCCTAGAAAACAAAAATGGGAAGAAACTGAGGGTAATGCTGCTTAATGCCAGAAGTCTAAATCTCAAAATGCACGCACTCGAGGCCCTTCTCAGTATGGAGAACATCGATGTCTGTGCTGTAACTGAAACCTGGTTCAAGGCTCCTGAGAGCACCCCGGCACTATTAGGTTTTACCTCATATCATGCTCCGCCCCAAAACCCGGACCACACCACAAAAGGAGGGGGTGTATCCATATTCATAAAGGATACCCACACCTCCAGGTTGGTGGCAACGCATCAAGCTCGAAACCATCCAGGTACAACTAACCATAGGCAAAACTGCTCTACAAATTGTAGCATGCTACAGGCCACCCTCTCAAACTCAGGAACCCCACACAGCCTTCCTGAAGACACTGGAGGGTATAAATGTATCTCCAAACACCATCATATTGGGTGACTTCAACTACCCGAATATAGACTGGGAACATTACTCAAGCCCTAACTTTCTAGCCCAACGGTTCCTGGAGTTCATAAATTCAAATGCCATGGAACAGCTAGTCACTGTTCCCACGAGAGGAGAAAATATACTAGATCTCATTGTCACAAACATGGGGACAAAATGCTCCACACGAAGTATATCCCTCATTGGTGAGATCTGATCATAAACTAATCTCACTGGAAATCCACATCCCGCCCCACCCCAAACAAAAGACCATAGTGAAGAACTTCTCTAAAGCAAACTTCACACTACTCAAGACTGGTGTGGTATCCTTCAAGGCCCCTGAGCCAGTGGAAACCACAACCCAAGCTGCGGAAGCCCTTACAAATGCCTTCTATGAACACCTCCAGGACTGCATGGATCAGGCAATCCCAAATAAAACCAAGACTCTTTCCACAAAGGGCAAACGTCCAGTCTGGTGGACCCCAGCCATTAACAAACTTTACAATAAGAGGAGAAAGCTATTACATGATAGAACAAAATCCATAAAAGGGAAGTCACCCCTGATCATTATTAGTAAAAAATACGAGCACTCATAAAATCAACTAAGGCCAATTTTGAGAGAAAAATTTCCATGGATTCAAAGGACAATCATAAGGCCTTTTTCAGCTATGTTAGGGACCTGGGTGGAAACTCCCAGATATGCTCAGAATTAGTCCAAAATGATACAAAAATCACTGAACCCACAGACATTGCCAACATACTGGCAGACAGGTTCAGTGCAAACTTCACCCCCCCCCCCAAAGGAGAGATAACTATCCCAGCCGAGTGTAGCCTCCCGGACATCTCAAATGCGAGGTGAAAGCTGCTCTCTAAAGCTAAAAACACAGCATCAATGGGACCGGATGGTGTCCCCGGCTGTGTGCTACACGAGCTAAATGAGGAATTAAACCCGCACATAAGGCAGCTGTTTAATCTCAGCCTTACCACAGGATACGTGCCCAAGGAGTGGCGACGGCAACTGTGGTCCCACTCCACAAAGGCCTCTACAGACCCTGGTAATTACCCCATAAGCTTAACAAGTCTAGTCTGCAAAGCTATGGAGAGGATCATAATGGAGCTCATAAACAAAGATATAGGGGACTTGCAGACATTGGACGACCCAGTTTGGCTTTGTCAAGGGAAGATCATGCCTTTTGAACTTGGTCGACTTCTTCGAAACAGTCACCAAGGCCATTGATGAGGGAAAGGCAGTCCATACAGCCTACCTTGACCTTGCAAAGGCTTTCGACACAATACCCCACTCGGGTATTGTAGAAAAACTACCAGCTTAAATGTAAACCCATATGTCACAAGATGGGTTGCAAACTGGCTTAAGGACAGAACCCACAGGGTTAGAGTTGCTGGAGCTATGTCAGACGCCAAGCCGGTCACAAGTGGTGTCCCACAGGGCTCGGTCCTTGGCCCCCTATTGTTTGGCATCTACTTCTCAGAAGTACAGGCCAACATGGGAGGACTTTGGCTGACAAAGTTTGCAGACGACTGCAAACTGGGCGCCATAGTGGAAAGTGCATCGGACACGGATATCCTTCAGAAGGGACTCACTGAAACAGATAGCTGGTGCCAGAGCCATGGCCTGAAGTTAAACGCCAAAAAATGTATAGTCATACCCTTCGGGAAAAACAAGGTAACCCCAAGCTACCATATAGGTGGCAATCCACTAAGCACAGAAGAGGTTGCCACTAAGCACAGAAGAGGTTATCAGGGACCTGGGGACCCAGGTTGACAGTGGCCTTTCTTTTGACACTCACGTTGCTAAAGTGGTTAGAAAGGCCTTCTACATTGCCCACCTGATCATGAAGGGATTCACATCCAGATCTAGTGAGGTCATTGTTCCCCTGTACTCTTCACTTATCAGACCAATGATCGAGTACAATGCCCCATTCGGGATGTATCTCACCCGACATCTGCAGCAATTGGAGAGACCCCAAAAGTTCCTCACCAAAAGGATAAAGGGACTCCAAAATCTGTCATATGCTGCCAGATTGAAGAAACTCCAGCTCTATTCAGTCGCATACCGTCTGCTCAGAGGTGACATGTTCCTGACATACAAGGCCATGTCCAACCCGGAATTAATGGACATGCTCCACCTCAAAAAATCCAAATCCACCAAAACCATTAGAGCAAGCGACTTAAACCTTAGCACGAATATAAATAGGACGTGCTGGAGGGATAGATTTATCACTTAGAGACTCCCTATGCTGTGGAATAGAATCCCGGTCCATGTGAGGCAGAGCACCTCGCTGACTCTGTTCAAGCGAAATCTAGACCTGTGGATGGGAGATCGTAGGTTTACCCCGGGAATCATCTCTGTGTCACTGCTGGACAGAGGCACAACAAACTAATGGGCACAGTATTTTTTCATATAAGGGGTGGCGTAAGCCACAAAAATTTGGGCTAGGCTTATAAATGCCTTAGGGCAGATAGCCTAGTATAAACCTATGAACCTGTGAACCTATAATGGCAACACCACCGTTCATAATCTTTCACAGAGACAGGGTCTCCTTAAGAACCAACCCTACTTTTATGCCAAAGGTGGTATCTAGGGTTTCTTTAAATCGAGCTATTCACCTGCCTACTTTCTTCCCCAATCCTGAGAGCAAAGGGGAAAGACTGTTGCATACCTTGGACATTCACAGACAACTTCGCTACTACCTGGACAGAACCAAGACCAGTAGGAAGTCTGATCAGCTTTTTGTAGCCTACGCCCCTGGAGTACAAGGAAAAGCAATTTCCAAACAGACTATTTCAAAATGGATTGGACATTGCATCAGATTTTGTTATTCCTTCCATGGGAAGAATGTTCCAGCCAATGTCAGACCACACTCCACCAGAGCTACAGCCACCTCTACAGCATTCTTAAGAGGGGTGCCTACAAAAGACATTCTAGAAGCTGCTACATGGAGCTCCGTGCATACATTCTCCAAACACTACAATCTCCCTTTATATTCCAGATCCAGAGCAGGTTTTGCTTCGGCAGTCCTGCAGGGTTTGATTGCCACACCATCTCTTTCCTAGAGCATTCCTCCTCCCCCAGCTAAGCTATGGTATTCAACCCATATGTTATGACTGCAGTTGCATTCTTGAAGGACATAGTACAGTTTTGTACCTACCATAAATGTAGATGTCCGATAGATATGCAACTGCAGTCGGATTTTCCCTCCATACCCCTCTATGCCTTGGGTCCACTCCTATCCCTGTTACTCTTAGCTGGGGATATCTGTTATGGTGTATTTGTTTTATTGCTTACTTATTTGTCTGGAATCATGTTTTTGTCTTCCAATTTGATTACAGCCTTCCTTGGAGGGCACCTGGCATCTGGGGCAAGAAACACTGAAGAAAATGGCGTCGGCTGATGCTTATGTACTCCAGCCGCTCTGACGTCGGAGAGAAATGCGACATCAGCCGACGTCGGACCCAGACTTTGGAATCCGGCCGACCGAGGGCTGCCTGAGGCAGGACAACCCATATGTTATGACTGCAGTTGCATATCTATCGGACATCTACATTTATGGTAGGTACAAAACTGTACTTTTCTTGTTGTGTCTTTTCACTGATAACTGGTATCCACTACTTAACTGAGACTTGATATTCACAGTTCCTAACACTGCTAGACTCATTTGGTTGTCAAAATGTTTAGCAGACTGTTCATGCTTTCTGGACTTTTCTTCCATTCTGTTCAGGTCATT
This sequence comes from Protopterus annectens, assembly GCF_019279795.1. Classification (NCBI taxonomy): domain Eukaryota; kingdom Metazoa; phylum Chordata; order Ceratodontiformes; family Protopteridae; genus Protopterus; species Protopterus annectens. Next base: position 385,303,582 of record NC_056726.1, read on the forward strand.
TGTACCCTTTGATCCAGGCATCCTTTCCACCAAACAACAAACATGGGAAGCAGTACAAGCTGTTTGTTTCCTCACAACCACAGATACAGGTGAGTTTGTCATACATTGACCTGTTGAAGCTGCGTTTGTATGTTCTTGACCTACTTGTACCTGGAGACTCCATCTTCAGATCAGGTGTGGGTCTTCTAGTCCTCTTGATTCTTAACTTTTCGTTCAGTGTTAAGTCTTTAAAATTAATAGATTTCAGAGAGGCCACTATAACACTCTGCTCAATCATTCTGGTTATCATAGTTGTAACTCTGAAGTTAAGATATTGCGGAAATAGTTGTAACTCTGAAGTTAAGATATTGCAGAAATGATTTAAGTGCCACTGTTGTATACTTGTTAAAGTACAGCTTCAGAAACAGCACTCATTTCATTGACAGTCTCCCACAGCCATGGCCTACCAACTATCTGGCTTGGCCCTGCCAGGATTTAAAAGACTATATTAATGCATTTGTGATGCACACACTGTCACAGCTTACATTCTGCCTTAATTCTGGCTTTGCAGGACTAAAAATAAAACAGGGGTAGTCATTTCATTGCCCACCACTACAGTTTTTGCTTTGATCCTTCCAGCATCAAAATACATGTGCTGCACAGAGGCAATAGTCACAGCCTGTATGCATATTGCTTACTCCCTCAGACACATTTAGTTTTGTAAAGCCAGAATTACAACAGTAAAAGGCCTGTTATTTCATTCTCACAGTGACATGATAGTCCCCCATCCCAATAAGCTACCAAAAGTACCTGGCTTGAACCTCAGAAATCAGAAAGCAAAACAGTAATGTAACTGCATCTTTTACATAAACATTATCCGGAGGTCAGCACTTGTACTCAATCCATCTCACTCCATCCAACTGCACAGCAGTCTTAACAGTTAGTAGGGCCAATCATTTAATTTCATTTCCAAATAACCCCCCCCCCCCCCCCACTTAGTTCAGCAAAGCCAGAATTACACCAAAGCTTTCAGTGCCAAACATTTCATCCACAAGCAGCCATCATATCAATTGCCAACATAAAATATCTGCTGACCCTGCCTGGATTAAAATGAAAATATTAATGGCTGCATTCATTTAGTCTGTTGCACAGAAACGGCAGTTGCAGGGTTGCATAACAGCTGACTTCACCCAAATAAACCGTTATCTTGCAAAGCCATAATTTAGACAGTAAACAAGGCCAGTCACCTCAATGAATTCACAAACATCCCCCATTACCTAAGTAAAGTAGCTGCTTTTTACCGGTCAGGATTAAAGTAGAAATAAAAGTAACAGCTGCGTTGCATACTTACAAGCTGTGACTAATGCTTCTGTCAACAAAATGAGTGTGCCAGTCAAGTACAAATTTCATTTTATGTATTTTACTTTTATTTATTTGAGTGTCTACAATGCAACACTGTTTTATAAAACAAAAATCCCTTGTCAACAATGTCCAGCAAGAAAAGCTTAACATATTAGAAACAATTTTAAATAAACATTCAGTATAGTGACTGAACAGATATGAAACATACATGAACTACTCATAAGCTTGCTAATTATTTTACATTCATCTTAAAGTACAGACATTATACTTTTACAAAGCTAGACTTAACAGTAAGCATCAGGGCCATTTGTTCCAGTCACACACAGCCCCAACCACAGTATACGACTTGATCTTGTCAGGTTAAAGGCGCAAAAAAGACACCGTCATGAAGGTGAGTATATGTCCCACCCCCATCCCACCCACACACATACACACACACACACGCACAAACCATAGTCAGATTTTAGAACTTGTGGTTGATCTTCAGTAAAATGTACATTACTCTTGCAAGGCAAGACAGAACTGCAGCTATTCACACATAGGCATTGCCCCCCAGTCCAACTCACTGCCTACCCAGAGAAACTGCTGTCAGACTACAATGTTTAAGTAAAATAAATCTCCATGGTTACATTATTGCATTTCTTTCACATCACAATAGCCAAGAACTTGCACATGATCTTACTTCATTTGGTAGTGGCAGTGTGTGTGTGTGTGTGTGTGTGTGTGTGTGTGTGTGTGTGTGTGTGTGTGTGTGTGTGTGTGTGTGGTGGGGGGGGGGTGCAGACATGTAGTACTGTGTTTAATGCTATTGATTTCTGTGGATGTAAACTATAGGCTAGTATTTCAGAGACCTGTTTCTGGCACACAAGTGATAAAAAATGCCCCAACAGATATCCAAAATACCATCATACTGTAACCATTGTCATAGCCAAACATTCTCAACTGCAATAATTTCCTTATTTCTATGCACAAAATATTTTAAGCAATTATGTAACTTGCCAGAAAAGGCGGACGCATATGGAGCAGAACCAAAAAAGCTTAAGCAAATCTAACTTAGAGTACCAGTCCCGGACCAGTAAATCTTATATTCCAGGCATTCAGTTTTACATGTACTGAGTCTGATTCTGAAGTACCACTGATACTGTTTTAACAACACAATGTATGTGTATGGTACGCTGCCTGCTTATTTATTTTTAGATTATTGTAATGTAAGCCCAAGCATTCTACCCTAGCTAAAACTGTTAATCTTATGTTTTTCATTTTCTTATAATTTTAGGTGCTCACAGATAATACTGCCAAAAAATGGAACTGCAATGTGCTAATGACACCCCCCCCCCCCCCAAATACTACTACACTCAATCAGACCTCTTGTTCTGGGAAAAATGTAGAGTACAAGAAATAAGAAAAATATAAACACTTATTACTAATAATATGTTTATTTCTTTTAAAAAAACACACACACACACACACACACACACACACACACACACACACACACACACACACACTCACACACACATTAATCCTGCTCTTTTTGGTCTTAAACACATTCAGAAGCACATCAACAGCTATTTTAGATAAATGTGCGCCACTACTGACTGCTTGCTGCTGCTATCTAGGAAGGTGCAGTAAATATGATCACAGCAAAGTACACTAAAAAACATATGGAACATTAATCCTCAGTGCAGGTGTGTACCCTGCCCTGTCATAAAACTATAAAAATCAGTCCGGTCTTCCTGCTGGGACTAGCAAGGTATTCATCATCTTAGACATTCTGTCTCCAACTTTTGTTCTAGAGTGTGAAATCATTTTATGACTTAAAAAGCTGCTATTTTGGGGTGGGAATAGAATCCACAGCCTTCTGATCTTCCAGCATCAAATAAGGGTAGTAGTTGCCTATTCTACTCTTAACACTGTGTATAATCTCTTATCTCTTGTATACTCTGCATCCTTTCTGTAAAAGTTGGTGCCATCTGAAGTGGGTCTTCCCTGAAAAAGGCCCAAATTAATGTTTATCTAAATAACCTCAGTATTGTTTTGCAGATGTAGCCTGAAGCTAGCATAATTCACTGGGGTGTATTAAACCATTGCAGTATAGAGTTAATTGTTAACTCAGTGTCCTCTTTATTCTTCCCTGTCTTCCTGTTATGTCTTAAGAACTTTGGCTTTATCTTTCCTTGGGTAGAAATTATTTTAAGAAACTATAAGTAAATGATATATTTTCCTGATTTGGGGATTTTCTCCTAATTCTGTGTTTGCTCAGTCCCTAATTCTGGACATAAAAGTTTAAATGTTTTAAGTGTGGTACTTTTCAGTTACATTTAAATGCGCTGATAAAATAGTATGTCTTTTCTGTATTTATCCAACTGGCTTTTTTCCAGACATTAAAAAGAAATTCTGTCAAAAAAAAGCTGGACACAAAGTATGTGTTTTCAGCATATATACCGTGGATAAAAAAAGTGAACACGCCCCTGGTACCGTGCTAGTTTTTTTGTGATATAAACATAAAATGAGACCACAATAAATCATTTCAAAACATTTCCCACCTTTAATGTGACATATTCAATTGAAAAACAAATAAATCTGTTAGGGGAAAATATAAAAAATACAAAAACATAGTCCAATAAACTGGTTGCATAAGTGTGCATACCCCTAAACTAATAACTTTGTTGAAGCACCTTTTGATGTAATTGCAGCATTCATCCTTCTTGGGTACACACCTGCCATCAATTAAAGAGACTCCAATTAACCCCAAATAAAGTTCACTCTTTAGCAGAAGTAAGATTTAAAAAGAAAACCTCAAAGTGTTCTGAAGCTTGTTGGAGATGTGATGGGAAATAAAGCAGTGAATGGGAACACATATTTTCAGGAGTGTAATGAGTTGGCAGACTTTACAAATTTCCTGCAGGCTACAGTCAGAAATATTGCGTGAGCAAATTGAACTAAGGAAATTACTTTTTTGAGCTGTGATATAGAATTGGAATTGCCTAGACATAGTAAGACCTTTTCGAGTTTAATTCTGGTAGCTATGAAAAAGCATTGCAGATTATTAGAAGTGGGAAAGCAAAGTCTAAATGAACCTTACTAGTGTTAGTGAATATAGGTATATATATTAAAGAACAGCTGGAAGGGGGTCTTTAAAAAAGGGTAGGAGAAAATTAAATACAAAAAATGGGAGTTGTCGGAATACTTGCAATATAATGTTTTGAAGGAGGAGTGAGGTTTAAGGGAAGGCAGGAAGTGAATGAGCTATGTGATGTCTGACTGACAATGACTGTATAGAAGATCATATCTGATGTATAATGTTTGCAACAGAAAATAAGGCAATCATACATTTATATACATGAAAACAAACCATATTGACAATGTTAAAAGTGATTTAACAATGCTTAGAATTTCAGAAAAACTAATCTTGGACATTGTTCTAAACTTGTTTTGCAGGCAAGCTCCCTTGCACTCCACGCCCACATCCTGGACTTGTGTACTAACTCAGATCACCATACCTCGGAGAAAAAGCCATCTCAGACTTAGTATGCAAGTCCACTGTTTCGGCTATTCAGTCTGTGTTTTGGGGACTCACTGTAGTGGGTCCAGACATTTTCAAATTGTTACCAACACATTTGGCAAAGAATATAATTCACTTTCGTTAGTGGACTTTAATATGCAAATACAAATGGTATATAAATGCATAACTGAAATATTCAAAAAATTACATTGTGCAACAAGACGTAAAAACTGCTAATGGTATGGATTGACAGTGTTGTCTCCCATCTTCTTAAAGGGTAAAATAATGCAAATTTTATGATTAAAAAAGCGTAGACACCAGAGACCACAAAAGATTAAAGTTAAACTCCATTTCCTATTCTGTTTGCCGAGTATAATGCACCCCTCACACACCCAAAAATTACTTTGAATTCTACAGAACAGCTCATCATAAAAGTGTTCATGTTTGAATGTAGCAGTAGTGTTGAGGTACTTTTCACCCATCATGTGATAGCTGCTGGTACAACTGCTGCATTCCCATCGGCTACTGCAAGTTAAAACATCCTTTCCAAGAGTAGCACATTTACCACTCTAATTTCTCTGAAAGCTTTTGGATTCACTGATCAGTAAAACAGCCCAGCAGGTCTATCAGAAAACTATGCAAAGTACTAAATCAATTTCCTTGCCCACCTTAAGTCACTTCAATTTTCACCTATCGCAATATACATACCAAAAATATTGCTGGAAATGGGCTCTCAATCCACTCATTTTCTACATTTTCCAATGATAAACATGCAAGATAGCACAACCTTTTAGGGCTATAAAACACCATCAGATTTAACTGCTGTAAAGCACAGGTGAAAGGACATGGACAAAACCTTCTCCAGGTCATCCAGGCTTAAGCTATTACAACAGTATTGTGAAGGAAAAGCTAACACCATTATTTGGATTCTACTGCTTACTAAAGCTGTGCAAGTCACAAATGCTGCTGCAAATGTTACGTTTGTTCTATGAAAGGGCAGATCAGTAATGGAAAGCAAATAATGCACTGTTTCATCAGCTTTTACTGTCCAAATTATATTTCTAGATCAAGCGGTTTGCTGTGCAACATTAAGTCAGAAAGGAGGCTGCATTGTGAATGCAAGGTGTCCTGGCTTTATGAGATAGGGAATGATTATTTGAAAAGACCAATATTAGGGGTGGGCAGATTAAACAATCTTGGCATGATTTTGAAAAAATGAGCAGTCTTAAGATGTTGCACACCAATTTAACGTCCTTCAAAGAAATATTAAATGAAAAAAAGAGAAACCAGGTAAACAAGTCATGCTAGCAGTGAAGATGAAGACCAGTAAAGTGACAAATATACTGAAGATGCCCTCAGATCCCAAACTTCCAATTAGCACTGTTTATACATAAAGACCTTGCATTCAGGAAATATGCAAGACCCAGTACATCAGTAGGGTTGTAAACATGACAGAAGGCTTGCCTTGACCTGGCTGCTAATCTAGAAAATGCCATGCTAGCACTGCAGAAATCTGGCATTCAGAAAAGATGAAGAACCTTTCCAGAATCGTATACACATTTCTTACAGGAATTTTTCTGATTATGTAGCCTATGTATGTATCTGTACTAGATAATGGATCACACAGACAGGCCATTTCCAAGTCTAGCCCGAGGGACAAAACAGTATGATGTTGGATTGTCCCCTAACTTTGATATAAAGATTGCTACTGCTGTAACAAATCAGCAACAAGCTGTATTATTGAAATACAATACCCCTCCATACATCTGTCCCAAAACAACCTAAGCACTAGAATCTTGTCCGGGCTGTATTAACACTGCCCAGCCACAAACACCACAACTCTTAATTGGACACTGGCTACCTAGATGGCACAGGATCAACAACAGCAGGACACCAAGTTTTGTACTACTGTAATGACCACCTCAGACGTCTTATGCTAGTATAATGACCACCTCAGAAGAGCAGGAAGCATCAGTCTCAAGATACTTACACAGTTGCATTTACATTTCAGTTTTTCTTGCCTTCCTAAGATGAACTACAAAGTGGTCAATTATTAAATTATAGCTAAGTGTATAGTCATGATGACTATAAAAGTCAGTCCTATCTGAAATCTACCAGCACGGATAGTAAAATAAAATTTTCCATGAAATGAAAATTCAAGAATTTATACCAAGTGAATTATAGAACATTAGCAGCTTTAATATCTAGGACACTGTATGGTAAATGTTCTAGCCTAAAATTTCTAATTCCAGAAAACATTTTCCAGTACCCAGTTCTGGACTTCTTGATATTCTCCTAGGGAACAAAAAATGTCCTTGCTAGTAAGAACTTGGATCCATCACTATACAACTTAAATTAAACACAGTCAAGCAATTTAAGCCCTGTACAGATAGATAAACATTTAAAACCAAGTACTGTATTGCTTAACAATGCAGTATTTCCTTATATTGATGGTTACCATTTAGTTTAGCAAGTTAAATTACACAGTCCTATAGCCCAGTATAGTGATTTGGGGGTTGCATTGAACACACTGCATGCAGAAACAGTTTGTAGTGAGATGCAACATTAAACTGCTATGCAGTTAGACAAGTTAATAATGCATTGCACACGCTTTTGCGGTGCAGCAAACTTCAGTTTAGCAAACTAGAGACATACAAACCTACAGCTTCCAGAATGAGTCTGGATCAGGCCTGTAGTTCTGTTCCCAAAAAGCCAGTAATATTGGATTTCACACACCCACACAAAACCTTGCCAGCTCATACAATCAGTAAAAGGGATAAATAAATGTTACCCATTTTGGATGATCTTCAATTATAGGAAATTTTATTTTTCTTCTCTTTGTTTACCAGAAGAAAATGCTGATCACTTCTAAACAGTCATAACTGCAGAATCAATTACCAAAAGAGAAAAGAAGCTCAAAACAGTCGTACAACAACTTGCACAGATAGCATAATCACCATACAGAGCAACAACTAATCATAAGCATGCCGACCAACCCTAAGTAAAGCCAGAAGTGAACATCATATCCAGAAATGACTTGCGGTTTGTTTACTTGGTCATTACCTTTATAAAATCACTGCACTGCAGCAACAGCAAGTGTATTTTTCTTTTTAATAATGTCTCCAGTCCATATCATGCTTCCTAAGTTGGACACCCATAACAAGCAAATAATGAGAATTTTAGAATTAAGGTTTATAGGTGTAGAAAGAGCGCCAAAACAAGGCAAACCTTTGGGTATGTTTGAAAAAAATGTATATGCTAGAAAAATTAATTTAAAAGAAGATGGAGTGAATGCTAGTTTGATAAAGAGATTAGATGAAACACTTTGAACAGAACACATTCAAGCTATATCTAATTAAAAAGATTATGCTAATTGTGATCCAGTGTAAGCATTCAAGTAAAAATGCATATCCATGTGCTGGTAAGATTCCCGTCACTGGATGTGTGTACATAACTCTAGCTTCAGGTTGGCTGAGGAAATGAAACGGGTGATGCCCAAGCAGTGCAAGCTTTACAATGTGCTAAAGAAAAAGACTTATATAGTCCAGAGCAGGTAATTAATAACGGAAAGCGTGCTGTCACTATTCCACCGTATATAACAGCATCTAATATAAGCAAAATCACAAACTATAACATGATAAAGCACATGAACCCTTGATCATTCTATACTGCTATTTCCAATCTAGTCAGAACATTAAGGCTGAGAACTGAAGTCATTTTGTAACCATGGCATTGTCAGCTCAGTTCAGTTTCAGTCTGCAAACTGCGTGAATCTGTGCATTTTAATTGGACAGTGCATGAAAGAAGATAATCATCTATGCCTAGTAAACTTGTCAAACTACAAATTTATTAAACGTATCCGCATTAATATACTTAGGCCAGTCTCTTAAAATCTGAGGGAGTGATATCAACTTATCATTTGAATGATAATACTGGAAATAAAGTGCATTGCATTTAAGAATAACAAAAGATGATTCAATTACTGTAAACAAAACTTTTCACAGATAAAAAAAAAAAGTGCATAAAGAAAAATTAAGTATTCCTTAAAAGGTGACAGTAGAATTCTTGTACAATTAACACATTCAGCTGTAATTACAGAGAGACCTTTAACATGGCTCTTAATGTCACGGGGTAAACAAAAATAATGTGTGGCTTTATACCTACCTCAGTGAGTTTAGACTTGCTAAAAAAAAAAAAAAAGTGACTGTGTCCGTCTCTCTCCATCACGAACTGAGTGAAGTAGGTGGTTAGGAAGAGGGAACTTTCTTTTCTTTGACTCCTCCTCTGTTATTCGTACAAACAACTGCAAGTCTGCAACTAAGCATGGCAAGCGCAAACTAAAGAAAAAAAGTTTCACCAACTGGTAGCACCTTAGCAAGTAATCATCACAGTACTGTGTCCTACAGCTAGTACTACTGATTGGTTCTCACTCTCTTTTTCGAGAAGAGAGCGAGAACCAGTCATTAGCCAGCAAGCCATCCACATCACGTATGTGACTGCAGATGTGGCAGTCTGACCCCCCCCCCCCTTCTACTTACTGTGTGGTTAAACCCACATAGACTTCTGGGCATCACACTGATGCCTTTTCATTAATCTGGACTGCTTTCACAACAGTCTAGGATTGACAGAAACGCTAAAACAAAACAAAAAAAAAAAACAGAACTCGACAAGCATGCGCAGTTCGAGTTCCGGGACTTTGCGAGTTAGTCAGACTCGCTTAGAGAATGGTCTGCAGTCAGCCACTAATTATTTAATAATTATTTACATTTTTTTTTTTAAATAAATTTGCAAACGTTTAATCTTTTCAGCTGGGGGGGGGGGGGTTGCAGTTCAGTGGCACGAGCCACCCCTGGTGTGCGCATGTGTGTGTATTTTGGTTAAGGGTTAGGTTAGGGGATAGATGTAGTGTTGTTTGTGTGTTTGAGTCTGTCTTATGTAGTGGTAGTGATATGGGAAGGTTTTAATAATGTTAAAGTGTAGGGTTAGAGTTGGGGAAAGGGCAGCATTAGGGTTAGCACCCATTACTAAGGTGCCCCGTTGCACCACCTTAGTAATGGGTGTTGACCCTAAACCTAAGGCTGCCCCTTCCCCCAACCCTAACTGTAGTCTGCACTTCCCTCAACCCTAACTGTACACCTTAATATCATTAAAACCTTCCTGTAACATTGCCACTATTCACAGAAATTTGATGCTAGTGTTATGGAGGATTTTAGTTTTAGAGTTTATTTTTAACTGTCCGGGTGGCCATGGTGGTGCAGCGGTTAGCATTGCTGCCTCACAGCAAGAGGTTCTCTGGTTCGATCCTCAGCTGTGTTGCCTTCTGTGTGGAGTCTGCATGTCCTCCTGTGGTCGCGTGGATTTCCTCCGGGTGGTCCGGTTTCCTCCCACATCCCAAAGACATGCTGTAGGTGTATTGGACACTCTAAACTGGCCCTAGGTGTGAGTGCGTGCGTGTGTGTGCCTTCTGTGGAAGGTTGGGCGCCGGGCTGGCAACTCAACACTGTAAAACTCCACTGCCAATCATGAGCAGACAGGTGATCCGCTGTGGTGACCCCTAACCGGGGAAAAGCCGAAAGAAAAAGGTCTATTTTTAACTGTCAAATGACATTTGCATGAAATGGCTAAACATCAAACCCTGTCCATCAGACATACTTTCCTGTTTGCTGAATGAAACGAGTTGGCCAACACTTCCCTGTCTGCCCTTTTTCCCGACTGTAATGCAGTGTCGGAGTTGGTTTATATAGTTGGGGAGGGGTGAAGGCTCCCACTTGGGTAGGTTTGAAATTCTGTTGTGTTTGAAACAGGGAAGTGTTGGACAATTAGCTACTTTCCCTGTCAAAAAAATGTACATTCACTTAATGAATGTTCGATGGATAGGGTTCGATGTTTAGCCGTTCGATGCAAATGTTGTTTGATGGTTAAACATTTTTTTCACTATTGTGTATGATTAAACTTATTTTGTCAATGTTGTACATTCAGTATTAGGGCTGTTCGGTCATGCAGAATAGACCTGTGTGTGTACATAGTATATGTGTATGTGTGTGTGTGTGTATGTACATAATATATTGCATCGATGGGTCCTGACAGTGTTACCGGATGCATCTTAAATAGCATGAAGCACGATTTAGCCACACCCCTAATGACACTGCTCAATTTCAGCCTCCATACAGGATGTTCTTTGTGTTTCCCTGTTGCAGTCATCACATTTGGGTTATCTGCCTGCAGGTAGCCCTCAGCCGGCCTGAATACCAGAGTCTTCGGATTCCAGCGTCTGATGCTGTCTCTTCTTCCATGATGTCAGGTCGTCAGGGGCATAAAACATGCAGCCAACGCCATTACATTAGTCTTTCTTGCCAAGCAGTGCCTGAACCAGAAGCAGTTTGCAAGTGCCGGTCGTCCGACTCCTGAAATTTTCGTTGTCACGTTTCGGATCCGAAGTCTTCAAAAAAGAGTACCCTGTTGGGGATCCTTTTTCTTGCTCCAACCGATGTCAGTAAAAGTTAACAATTGTCTTACCTGTGGAAGCAAATACCTCATAGAGATTTTAATTCGTACTGCATCCCCTGTTTAGGCCCAGACCACGACGTTCCTCGCTGTCGGTTTTGTGCCTTGTTCAACCCCCAAACTATTCATCGTTGGGGTATCTTTGCAGCAAATTACTTTCGTACTCTGTCTCAGTACTCCGAAATGGCTTTGTTAAGCCATCCGACTACCAAACGTAAGGATAAAGACAGAGACAGACCACATAGGTCCAAAACTGTCGACAATGCTTCCATTAAGCTAGTCGCCAGTCCACTGGTACTCAGTGAGGCGCTTTCGCAGCCCCTGATACCTGCTACTTCAGATTTGCAGGCCTCTACTGAGACCCATTCGGTGTCCGGTATGCCGCGAGATGCTTCTTCGACTATGGAACCTGCGGATGTCTCTACCTTGGATGGGTCCGGAGCCGCTGTGCAGGCACCAGCTTCTGAGAGTGTATTCAGGCCTACAGACTTGCATTTTAAACCGACGCCATCATCTTCATCCAGGCCAAAACTCGCACCACGCCTAGAAAACCGACGACCAAACCGCAGGCTCAGGCCCATATGCCTAAAAAACAAATGCTTAGAATGGCTGAAAACCTTATTAGGGGAAGCCAGCCTTTCTCCCTCTAAGAGACCTAGAACTGATTTTCCTTCTGATTCTTCTGATCAGGAATCTGATATTTCTGCTACTTCTGATTACCAGGATTATTTGCTTTATCTACCTGTGAGGATTCTGGTGCAGAGGATTCCATTCCCTCTGCTTCCCCTACAGAAGATTTTTCTTTTGGTGAAACCTTGTACACACTCTTAAGGAGCATTTCCACTGGAAAAGCCAGGATCACTCTGACTCCAAAAAGAGACTTAGGGAATTCTTACTCCTTCCTCAACACAGGCCTTTAGCTTTCCTTCCTGTTCTGGACATTGTAGATGACGCTTTCTTGGAATCTAGCCTTTCCCCAGACACTTTACCTCCAGCTCCCAGAAAACCTGACTGGTATTACAGAGTACCCGACTCTCACATGTTCCTCTTCAAGAATCCTACTGTGGATCCAGAGACCATTTCCCAAGGACCAAAGGGCATTAAGGCTACTGCTGCCAAAAATCCTACCCCTTCTGATAGAGATTCTAGAGCCTTAGACAGATGGGTAATAAGGTATACACTTCTGCTACTTTGGCCATTAGGGCTTTAAATTACCAGTTTCATATGTTAAAGTATCGGCAGCATATTATGGGACTACTTAAACAGAAAATGATGATGATTCCTGACTGTGCTGAACACACAGAATTACAGGATTTAATGCATTCTGCAGAACAAGTTGGTGAACATACTTTCCAATGTGGTTTTGACGCTTTAGAAGCATCTTGCTTGGGTCTATACTTAGAAGGCATGCTTGGCTGTAGGAGCAAAACTTGCCAGATCGTGTTAAAGCTAAATTACTGGATACTGCCTTAAACCAAGACTGCCTTTTTGGCAAGAAAGCAGAAGATGTCCTCAAAAAATGGAGGAAAAAGCTAAATCTATGCAAACTGTTAAATATTTCCTACAAGTACAGCCTCCCAGATTTAGTAGACATTGGCCTTCAAAGAATTGGTCCTTTCCAGTCTCTTCCAGGCTTTCTCAGTCCAAAGCCAGGAACAGCAGACCACCTAGGTTACAGTCTCAGGCTGTGCACAGACCTTAGCAGTAGGTAGCTCCCACTTCCAAAGCAGGGAGTAGTAAGCCACCACCCTATGGAAAAATGGCACAATGACTTAACCTTAACTTTTCCAAGCCCTGCTCAACTGCCTGCTCCCTTTGGAGGAAAGCTCGCCCTGCATGCAGAAAACTGGGAACTCATTACCCAGGACAAATGGGTTTTGAACATAGTTTCCCAAGGATACAGATTCCACTTGCACACACTACCAACCCCAAACGGTTGGCCAGACCTACCACCAAATCAGTGGGAGGAGGCCCAAAAGCAGGTTCTCTCTCTTCTAAGTATCAGGGCTATTCAACCTGTCCCAGCAGAACAAAGGGGACAATGTTTTTATTCAAGACTTTTCCTGGTACCCAGAAAAGACAGCTCCTGGCATCCTATCCTGGACCACTCTATTCTAAACACCTTTCTGGTAATTCCAAAATTCAAAATGCTAACACTTCAACAGCTTCTTCCTATGCTAGGCAAAGATGCCTGGCTGGCAACCTTAGACTTAAAGGGAACTTACCTACACATCCCAGTAATGGAATCTTGCAGGAAATACCTACACTTCAGGACAGGCTCCATGCTTTATATTCAGATATACCCATACTTGGACGATTGTCTGATTCGGGCAGAAAGCCAGGACTTGGCTATTGCAACATCTGGCATTCGTAAAGAAACTTCTAACCTCACTGGGGTACATCATAAATGAAAAGAAATCTCACTTAGTACCCTGCCAACAGATTGTATTCCTGGGAGCAAGCTTGAACACAACTTCCCAGATGGCTTTCCTCACTCTGGAGAAACAAGTTTATTTGACAACCTACTTCAAACTATTGGCCACAAAACCCCAGCTATCTGCAAGGAAAATTCTGCAAGCCATGGGGTTCATGGCCTCTTACATTCTACTAATTCCATATGCAAGACTGCATATGAGGAAACTACAATGGCATCTAAAAAGCCTATGGTGTCACCATTCTCAGGACCTGGAATCAATGATTCCTATCATTCCTTGTATAAAGACAGAGTTCCTTTGGTGGGCAGTGGCCTGCTACCACAACAAGGGGCTCCCTTTCGTTCTACCCCCAGCCGCCCAAACCCTAGCAGATGCATCAGACTATGCATGGGGGGCTCAATTGGCAGGGCCGTGCATTCAGGGCAAATGGAACCCGAGACAGATGCACCTGCATATCAATCAAAAAGAAATGTTGGCTGTACAGAATTCCCTGGCAGCCTTCAAAGACCGCATTCTTCCAGGAAAACTATTGGTAAAGACAGACAACACCAGAGTTATGTGGTACATAAACAAACGGGGGTGAACCCACTCGTACCCTCTCTGCAGACTAGCCATGGCTCTGTGGAACACAACCTTGAGCTACCAATTGCACCTACAAGCTCAGTTCCTGCCAGGCAAGCTAAATTCATTGGCAGACTTAAGCAGAAATCTCATGGACCCACACAAATGTAAACTAGAACCAAAAATATTCAACATCTTGAACAAATGGGTGTTTGCCTCCCCTCAGAACTACCAACTGGACAGATTCTGCACAAGGACTCCCACAGTCAAGCTTGGAAAGTGGATGCCCTGTCCTTTACCTGGGAAAGCCTCTCGGTTTATGCCTTTTCCCCTCTGCCTCTCCTCTCGAAGGTTCTGCTAAAGATCAAACAGGACAAGCCACGGACAATACTGATTGCACCAGACTGGCTACGCCAGCACTGGTGTACCCCTCTTGCACAATGTGACACTGCTAGAATCATGGCACCTGCCACAGACCCCTTCCCTGCTGTCCCAGCAGGCGGGCCAGATTCTGCACCCTCAGCTTCAAACCCTGAACCTTGCAGTCTGGCTAATTCCTTGAGCTCTTCAATAGCATCCCTCAGTAAGCAGGTGCGGGATGTCATTCTGAAGATAAGGAGGCCTAGTACTAGAGAATCCTATGCTGAAAGGTGGAAAAGATACTTTTCCTTGAGCCACACTCGGGATGGGCACAACGGTGCCCAGCTTACCTTATATTCTTCAGTACGTAACAGAAATGCTCCACAAGGGCCTATCCTTCTCGTCAATTAAAATTCATGCCTCTGCCATTTCAGCACATTGTAATACTGAGCCACCCCTCTTCTCTCACCCCCTGCTAAAACAATTCCTTAGAGGGGCCAAAAGTTTGACCCCCCAGGAGTGTCGTGTTCTTTTACTTAAGAAAGGAAGACGCGGGACAACTGTGTGCTGTTGCTACCAACTCCAAACTTTATTGACAAGCCAGCGTACAATACAATCAACATCCTTCCTGTCTCACAGTCCTTACGTCATGCACCTCCCCGCCCCCACAGAACATTAGCTAGGCAAAACAACTCAGTCCATTGAATACACCACATCTCCTTTTCTATAAGGCCCCTTTTTCCCTTATTACAAAACCCAGATCTATTCAATCTCTTCGTCTTCACTACGAACTTGGTGCATGGCCACAACTGCTCACTTAGCCATGTTCAGATTACTATAACACAAATGACATTGCTATTTACAGACTGTTCACTACAAATCCAATCGGTCCGGCTTGTTAATAATCCTTCCTGATCTGGTCCTCACAACATCACTATGTACCCGGGTTTCCGGGGAAAGGCCATTGCAAGGTGGCAAGGCCTCAACGGTCTGTCTTAACTCACTCTCCTGACCCACAGGGTTTGATTTGCACTCAAGCTCTGGCAAGGGAATCAGATGCACACGGTTTCTCCGCACAGTCCCTTGGGGCACGTCTACCTTAAATGACCTCGGCGAGTAATGCTTTTGGTCTACCGTACCTGGGGTCTTCATATCTGTCACCCACACCTGGTCACCGGGCAACACATCACCCAGCGGCCTTGCCCGATGGCGTCGGTTGTAGTTTGCCGCATTATACACCCTCTTCTCCTCCTCTTTCCCCACAAGCCTTCTCCAGTCGGGCAGCACCGGGTCCAACTTCGAAGGATGAATCAGAAGAGAAGTCCGCAACCGACGTCCCATGAGATGTTCCGCAGGGCTATAGCCATTCTGCAGTGGCGTTGTCCTGTACGCCAGAAGAGCCATGTACGGATCGACACTTTTCTTAAGCAGGTTCTTCACAGTCTGAACCGCACGTTCCGCCTCCCCGTTACTCTGCGGGAACCTGGGGCTGCTTGTAACATGCTCGAAGCCATAAGCCGTTGCGAAGTCCGCAAAAGATTGGCCTGAAAACTGAGGGCCATTATCGGACACGAGGACCTCTGGGATAGCATGGCGAGCGAAGAAGGACTTTAGGTGGTTGATGACCTCGTCGGATTTGCTATGTTTCAACAATGCGATCTCAAGAAACCTGGATAAGTAATCCACAGCAAGAAGGTAAGTATGTCCTTTTAGTTCAAATAAATCCGTGCCCACTCTTTGCCATGGTCTGTCCGGACATTCAGTTGGGATGAGGGGCTCAGGATGATTCCTCCTCTCTGAGATGCACGTCCTGCATCCCGAAACCATGTCGTTTATCTGTTGGCTGAGCCCAGGCCACCAGACAGTCTGACAGGCTCTGGCTTTGCACTTCACGATACCTTGATGTCCCTCATGTAATTTCAACAACACCTCATTACGCATGGCAGAGGGGATAACAAGGCGTGAATCTTTTAACAGCAACCCATCTTTCACTGTTAATGTAGAACGATCTGGCCAGTAGCTCTTCAGCAAGGGTTCCTGGTTCGCATACAGCGCCACCCCTGACTGCACAAGTCCATAACCGCACACACACACTGTCTGCTTTCAGCTGCTCCCGTAGTGTCTGGAGGAAGGAAGGCTTCACCTGCATGTTTTCCACAATACTGTTCACATAGATATCCGTGTCCTCCATCAACTTTGTTTCCTCCAGTGTTAGCCTGGTTTTAAGTGGAGAACGTGACAAGGCATCTGCCACCCACAGTGATTTCCTGGGCGTACTGCACTGTGTATGAGAACTGCATCAGTCTCATCCTGAAGCGTTGGATTCTAGGCGGTAGAAGATCCAGCGCCTGACCTCCAAGCAATGAAACCAGGGGTTTGTGATCAGTTTCTAGACAAAGCGATTTACCTAATAGGTAATCTCTGAAGCGTTCACATGCCCAGGTAGACGCTAGAGCCTCTTTCTCAACCTGGGCATATCGTTGCTCTGTAGGTGAGAGTGACCTTGATCGTGAGGCCACAGGTCTCCAGCCGTCCTCCCATTGTTGCTGCAGCACGCTCCCTAACCCAAAGGATGATGCATCCAAGAAACCTTCGTATCCCTATTCGGTCGTATACAGCCAAAACTGGAGGTGAGGTGATCGCATCTTTTAAGTCATTGAATGCCTTTTCCTGGTTCCCCCCCCAGTACCAGCTATTCTTTTTGATAGTAAGTCTCTCAGAGCTCTATCCTCTCAGCCAAATGAGGGATGAACTTTCCCACCTGATTCACCATGCCCAGGAAACTCCTGAGTTCTCCTACTGTTGCAGGTGCTTCCATCTCCGTGATGGACGCGGTCCTCCTTGGGTCTGGGCTTATGCCAGAATCTGTGATGACATGGCCCAAGAAGGTCACTTTGCTCCTTGACAGGTCGCATTTCCCCACATTCAGCGTGATGCCTGCCTCTTCCAGTCTCTTTAATGCCGCATGAAGCCGGGCATCGTGTTCCTCCTGGCAACGACCCCAGACCAGCACGTCGTCCATGTGGCAAATCACCCCTTCTAGTCCTTCAATGACCTCTGCCATCATGCGTTGAAAGTGTTCGGGTGCAGAGTTAATGCCAAAGGGAAGGCGATTGAAGCAAAACCGCCCAAAGGGGGTTATGAATGTGGTAAGCGCAGCCGACTCCTCTGACAAAGGAATTTGCCAAAATCCCATATTGGCATCCAGTTTACTAAACACCTTCGCCCCGGCAAGCATCCCAAGACTCTGCTCGACCGAGGGCAGCACGAACCTCTCCCTGCATGTATTCATTTAACTTAGTGTAGTCTACACATAGTCTCAGTCTGTTACTGTCTTTCTTTGGGACGACAACCATGCCTGCACACCAGTCAGTAGGTTCCTCCATTCTGGTAACAACACCCAGCGTCTCCATCCTCATTAACTCCTCCTTCACTTTCCCCATCAAAGGTAGGGGTATCCTCCTGGGGGTCTTCAAAGAGTATGCGAACGCATTTGGGTGAAGCTTTATATCGTATTTCCGCTGCACTACCCCAGCCCAGAGCACAGTTCAGGGTATGAGGCCTTCAAAGACTCCATGGTAATAGTGTCAACCCGCTTCAGGAGACCCAGCCCCAAAATAGCAGGAAGACCTAAAAGCGGCGTGCGGAGGCCTTTAACAACATACACCTTCTCGCATGTCTGTCTTTGTCCATAACCAAGCTGAAGCTCCAAGGATCCTGTGACCTCCAGTGGCGTCCCTCCAGGCCCCAACAAGGGTCTCTCCGGCTGCTGGAGCAGAGGAGCATCCTTCCCCCTGAACAAGTTGTCCAGGTCTGACTTGGAAATAACAGTAACATCCGCCCCCGTGTCTAGCTTGAAAGTCATAGATGTGCCCTCTATTTAAACCTCCACAATCCAGGAATGGTTCCCGGAGGAGACAGAACCAAGGAAAAAGCCCTGTTCTTCACGCTCGCCAAGCTCCTCGTCCTCCTCGATACACTGCACCGCCTTAATCTGCCTGCAGACTCGCTGGTAGTGGCCCTTCTTCCCACACGAGCGACATCTTGCAGCAGTCGCTGGGCATAGGAGTTTATGATGAAATGGGCCCCCACACCTGTAACACTGCGAAATCGGAGCGTCTTTACCCTTTTGCGTCTGTCGCTGAAAAATCGGCGTCAAGGCCTTGCCCCAACCTTTCGAGGTCTCCAGCCGGCGTTTGGTGTCGAGTGGTGTCTGCACAGCGTTCACGTTATACTGCAGGGCACTACTATCGCACCTCAAGGCCGTCTGCTGCTTCTTTACCTCCTCCGACTGTCTGGCCATGATGTTATGTGATCCTATCTCGCCTACATTCTGACTGATGGGTTCGGAGCCGATCCCTCGGCTCCGACTCGGCACGCTTATGCCAAAGAGCGAAGTCTCTTATTGGCTGAGCTTACTATATCCCAGGATGCACCACTACCAGTCCCCCAGATCTCGTTTGCCGCTTCCCTGCGAAGACGTGGTCTCGAGCTGGCTGGGCTGAGTAGTTATTATTAACTAACTTTTCTGTCAGTTTTTTGCTGTTTTTTGTCACAAAAGCTGTTTTAACAGCTAACGATCTTATTGTGTGTGTTTGGATTGTGAAAACTTGTTGTGTGTGATTGGGTTGGTTTGATTTGGCCCCTTCATCCAGGGCCTTCCCGGTCTATCAACCCTTTTAAAACTTTACAGGGTTTCAGAGTTCCCTGTCATTTACAGGAAGTGTTTGCGTTAACTATAACTGTAAGCCTATTAGGTTTGTCATCAGTAAATCTATAGCTGTTTACTTTCCTGTCAAAGTTACTGGAATTGTTTAATATAATGTCTCAAACCCCTAGGCCTTCGGGCTTTAAAAAATGTTCGAAATGTGGTTTCAAAATGTCTATCACAGACGATCATTCGCTCTGTGTATATTGTTTAGGGGCAAAACACTTGCAGGAGTCATGCAGCGTATGTCACGCTTTTTCCTCAAGGGTCCTCCAGGAGAGGAAAAATAAATTGATTCTTAAGGGGTTAGTTAAACCTTCCTTTGAAGAAGCCTTGGCATCCTCTCCTTCTCCGGCTAAAAAGAAAAGGGCGTCGGTTCCGACCAGTCCGTCGGATCCGACCGCCAAGAGACATAGGCAGGCCTCTCCTTCGGCTCCAAAGACTTCGGAGCCGAGGTCGAACGGTCTGCCTCGATGCCACCAGTATCGACTCCTCTGGCCGGAGCCGATGGCTGGGGCATCGAGGCGGGTCACCGTCGGCTCCGCTGCTCTCGGAGCCGACAAAGGTCGTCGCTCAGACACTTCCTCCTCGGCGAAGTCCACCTCGGCACCGATGGAATCTGGTGTGTGTATTCCTCGGCGCCGATACTCATCGAGTCGCCGAGCCGGGTCCCCTAGCCCTTTGGGGCCGATGGAGAGGCCGTCTCGAACCCGTTCTGTTTCCTCTCGGTCTTCGAGAATGTCAGATTCTGATATAGACAGGGTGCTCCAAAGACTGTTCCAGTCCCCAGTCTTCCAAAAATTTGTTTCGGTTCCGACCCAGTTGGCTTCGGAGCCGATGACCTTGGCCCACCCCATTGCCATTCCTCCTCCGACTGCTTCGGCTCCGTCGGAGCAGGTGCTGTTGGAGCCGGTGGAGATCTCAGAGTCGGCTCCGACTCTTACTCCAACCCGGGCCTTCGGGTCCGAGTTTGGTACGCGGACTTCTTCGGCTGGACCCGGGGGTGATGTTTCGGGCTTTCGGTTCCGAGCCTCCCCCTCGGTGCTTCGGCTGCGGGACTTCCGTCGGCTATCACGGCTCCGGAGACCGGACACTCCCAGGATTCTGGGGGTCCGGCTTTCAGGGCCATGAGGAGTGCCTTGGCCAAGTCCTCTTCGGCCATCTCTCCGGCTTTACCGGCACCTTCCCTGGGCGTGGAGACTGGGTCTTTGGCAGTTCCCCTGTCCGTAGCCAGCGGAGCCCCGAGGCCTGAGGTTACCCCCAGTGGGGGTTCCCCTCCTCCTGAGGGTTCTTCGGAGTTGTCTTCGGAGGAACCCCCAAGGAAGAGATCGTGCAAGAGGAAGCACGTGGACTCCCCCGAGTCTATTACATCAGACACTGATATGGATGATGCAGAGGGGTCCCCGAAGTCGTCCTCGGATGATGTCTCATTTGCAGACATCTTAGAGATCCTCAAACAACGAGGCGGCTGGATATCCAAACCCCCCTCTGCGGACGAGTCAGTGCTCCTCAAGGCCTTTGGGGCTCAGCCCTCCGCCTCCTGGGTGTCTCCGCCCTTCGACGAGCTTCTGGATTTAGTTTGTCAAGGGCGTGGGAACATCCAGATACCGTGGAACCAGTCCCTTCTCGTCCAAATAAATTTTTGTCTGCTCCCCGAGAAGGAGTTCCTTACTAAAGGCGTGGCTGTAGATGCCATGGTGGTGGCATCTGCTACACAACAGGGCGTGGCAGAGGCTTCAGCGTCCGTCCATCCTCCTAATAAGGAGTCTAGGAGTATGGACAGGTGCGGAAGCGCACCCTGACTTCAGCGGCCTTTACTTTAAGGTCTCTGAATTATTTGGCACATTTTACCAGGCTTCAGAGGGATCTGGTCAAGGAGTTGTCAGATTCCCTCTCGGGTAACCTACCTGAGCAGCTAGCCCAGTCGGTTAGCTCTCAGTTGGCTATCCTTACGTCAATTTCTAACTCGTCCATGAGGCTCATTTCCTATGCGGCCGAAGGGGGTAGAGCGGCAGGCACAGGCGTGGCTCTCGTGAGACAAGCCTGGCTCCGCTTGTGTCAGTTCGGAGGCCTTCAAGTCTTCCTTCGCCGACGCTCCCTTTGATGGGTCCTCATTGTTTGGACCCAAGGTGAAAGACACCCTTACCGCTGTGAGCAAGAGGGAAAAACTTTATCTGCCGTAGGAGCCCGTTATTCCACTCCCTTTCGGCCTTACCCCAAGGCTAAAGGAGGGAAAATGTGGTTCCAAATCTCGCAAGTTTTTCTCCCAACAGCAGGAAGATTCCCCGTCCAGAGGCAGAGGACGGGAAATTTTTCAGGGAGACGCCGTCCCAGAGGCGGCAGAGGGCCCCGCAATTCTGGAGACCGCGAGTCCTTTCGTGGCTCTTCAGCCTCCCACACGTCATGAGGGATTGCCCGGCTGTGCTGCTCCGGAGCCAGTCGGGTGTCGCTTTGCCAAGCACCTAAAAGCCTGGGAGTCAATCACTCAGGACAGATGGGTGCTTCGGATCATTGCCGGAGGTTACACCATCCCATTCACATACTCACCCCCACCGTCCAAAAGAATCCCGGACCCACCACCCAGTCAAAGGGAAATAGCAGCCGCAGAAGCTTTAAAGCTGCTAGAAAAGGAGACATCCAAGCGGTTCCCACAGACCAGATCGGATCAGGAAATTACTCCAGGTTCTTTTTAGTGCCAAAAAAGACAGGGGACCTGAGGCCAATATTGGATCTCAGCAGACTGAACCAATCCGTCACGAAATCCAAATTCCGAATGGTCACGTTACAATCCATTCTCCCATTGTTGGAGAAGGATGTTTGGATGTGCTCCATAGACCTCAAGGACGCCTATTATCACATACCGATACATCAGGCGTCCAGAAGGTATCTGCGCTTCAGCCTGGGAGTCAGTCATTACCAATTTTGCGCTCTGCCCTTTGGTCTCACCACAGCCCCAGGGTGTTCACCAAGTGTTTGGCAGTAGTGACGGCTCACCTGAGAAGTCTTGGATTCCAAGTGTTTCCCTATCTCGACGACTGGCTCCTGACTGCCACCACCAGGCATCTACTAATGGACAACCTCAAAGCCACCATCTCCTGGGTGTTTCCCTGGGGATTACATTCAATTGGTCAAAGTCTGTCTTGCTGCCCTCTCAACGCATAAAGTTTATAGGAGCAGAGATAGACTCAAGATTGATGCGTCTTTCTTCCTGCCGAAAGGATCCGAACTTTACAGGGCCAAGTTCAAGCTCTGATCTCGAGATCCAAAACCCCAGCCAGGATGGTTCTACAGGTTTTAGGCTCAATGTCTGCCACGGTTCTTTTAGTTCCTCTAGCAAGATTACACATGAGGATTCTTCAGTGGCTCTTGTCAACTCAATGGTCCTTTCAGGATCTTCCCCTCAATCATCACATCATGATTACGGAAATATGCAAAAGGGACCTTCGCTGGTGGCTTCAGACATCCAACTTGGATCAAGGAAAACCCTTTGTTCTCCCTCCCAGTGGTTACCCTGACGACAGATGCCTCCCAGATAGGGTGGGGGGGGCATTGTCTGGGCAGGCTAGTTCAGGGCTCCTGGCTTCCAGGCGAAGCTCTTCTCCACATCAACGTGTTGGAGATGAGGGCTGTACTTCTATCCCTACAAGCCTTACACAAGTTTCTTCCTCAGGGCACCATCGCCATCCACACAGACAACATGTCGGTGGTTTGGTATCTGAACAAACAAGGAGGGACCAGATCATACCCCTTTGCAGAGAGGCCATGAGAGTGTGGGAATGGGCTGTAGCTACCAACCGCTTCTTGGTAGCGACCCACATCCCGGGAAAGTCAAATGTATTGGCAGACAAATTAAGCAGGACAATTCTCTCTCCTCACGAGTGGTCTCTAAACCACACAGTAGCAGCCCAGGTTTTCAAGAGATGGGGGACGCCGTGCTGCGACCTATTTGCAACTCCACAAAACACCAAGTGCCAAAGGTTCTTCTCCTTGATTCCACATCAGGGAGTACCAGCCATGGATGCTCTAGCACAACCTTGGCCAACAGGGCTACTTTATGCCTTTCCTCCAATTCCGCTTCTTCCCAGAGTTATTCAAAAAGCTTCTCAACTGGGGTCTTCAATGATTCTGATTGCCCCATATTGGCCTCGTCAGATATGGTTTCCTTACCTGAAGAAGCATGCAGTGGACGATCCGTGGACCTTAGACCTAATTCCGGACTTGCTAATCCATCAGTCGGGACATCTGCATCAATCCCTGCAATCTTTGAAATTGACAGCTTGGCTCCTCCACTTCCGACCTTAGTTAGAAGGCACACATTAGACCCGGAAGTTGTTCACATTTTATCTTCGGCCCACAAACCCACCACTAACAAATTGTACCTCAGTAAGTGGAAGAGGTTTGCTATCTGGGCTCAACTCAAGGGTTTAGACCCTATCACTGCTCCTGTCCCAGAGGTTTTGAAATTCTTAACATCCCTGTTTAATCAGGGATCTTCTGTCTCAACTATTAAAGTCCAACTAGCGGCTATCTCTAAATTCCACGAATCCATGGATCCTCTCTTGATGAGCAGCAGTCTATGCAAAACTTTCATTAAAGGTGCGAGCCTATTAAGACCACCAATTTTTCATCATGCACCTCCGTGGGATCTTGATTTGGTGCTTCGCGCATTAACATCTCCCCCTTTCGAACCGGCTGCTACATGCGAATTAAAATATCTGTCTTGGAAAACTGCATTCTTAGTTGCAATTACTTCTGCAAGAAGAGTTTCAGAGCTTCAAGCCCTGTCTATTAAGCCACCATACTTGATTTTCCACAAGGATAGAGTATCACTTAGGCCTAATCCATCCTTTGTCCCAAAGGTCTGTTCTAGTTTCTGTCTCCAACAATCTCTAGAGCTACCAGTTTTCTTTCCAAAATTCTCCAATGAAGCAGAATATACTCTCCATAAATTGGATGTTCACAGGCAATTACGCTTCTATTTAGACAGGACTCAGCAACTTCGTAAGTCAGACCAGTTGTTTGTGTCCTTCTCAGATAATAAATTGGGCCAAACCATCACAAAAGCTACTATCTCAAAATGGATCAGAGATTGCATAACTAAGGCTTATTCTTCTTGAATAAGCAACTTACAACATCTATCAAAGCTCATTCTACCAGAGCTATGGCTACTTCTATAGCTTTTCATTCTAAGCTAGCTATATCGGAAATTTGTGCTGCGGCTACTTGGTCCAACCCGCACACTTTCATTTCCCACTACAAATTGGATGTGGCATCTAAAGGACGAGCATCATTTGGTTCCAC
Source organism: Protopterus annectens (assembly GCF_019279795.1). NCBI lineage: Eukaryota > Metazoa > Chordata > Ceratodontiformes > Protopteridae > Protopterus > Protopterus annectens. The sequence goes on from NC_056726.1 coordinate 385,328,297, forward strand.
GGTACTCAGGAGTGTTTTCCAGTGAGCCACCCAGGATTCAGGTGCTAGGGACGCTGTCCCATCAGTCAGAATGTAGGCGAGATAGGATCACATAACATCTTTTAGTTATGTACTCACCATAACTTCAGATGTTTGGGATCCATCTCGCCTACATTCCTAATACCCACCCTCCTTCCCCTGCCTTGGAGATCAGAAGAGATTGAACGGTTTTGAGTTCTACTGTTTTTATCTTGTTTCATCTGACGATGTTATATAAGCAGGGTATGTATGTGTGCATGTATGCGGACAAACTAGATCTGGGGGACTGGTAGTGGTGCATCCTGGGATATAGTAAGCTCAGCCAATAAGAGACTTCGCTCTTTGGCATAAGCGTGCCGAGTCGGAGCCGAGGGATCGGCTCCGAACCCATCAGTCAGAATGTAGGCGAGATGGATCCCAAACATCTGAAGTTATGGTGAGTACATAACTAAAAGTTTACAGCTCTCTCCAAGTCCAACTCTTTCTCCATCTGCATCCGCTCGGACAGTCTGGTGTCAGCCAAGCCCACAACAATTCTATCTCTTATGAGCTCATCGTGCAGCGTCCCATAATTGCAGTGCTCAGCTAAAGCATGCAAAGCAGTAACAAAAGCATCAACAGTCTCATTCAGTTCTTGTTTCCGCATGTTAAATCGTGCACGTTCATAAACAATGTTCTTTTTGACAATAAAAAATCTTTCGAAGCCGTCTTTCACTTTGGCATACTCCTGATGCTCTGCATCGGTTAGTTTGAGGCCTCTCAGGACATCGTCTGCCTCATCGCCCATGCAGTATATCAGGGTGTTCACCTGGTTCCCTTCTGGGTTCGAAGATAAATTGCTGGCCTGACGGAACCGTTCAAAGCGGCGTATCCATCGTGTCCATTCATGAGGTTTGGAGAAATCAAAGGGCTCAGGCGGCTGAATGCTAAACGTAGCATTAGGAGCGCTAGCCGCCATGTTAATTCTAGCTCGCGGCTGCCGACCATTCTCTTCGTCCGACATGTCCGCCCCCACGGCACTAGGCTACTCGTACGGTCTTCAGCAAGTGTTCAGCAGTCCCAGGCACAGCCAGACAGCACTTCTGACACCATGTCGTGTTCTTTTACTTAAGAAAGGAAGACGCGGGACAACTGTGTGCTGTTGCTACCAACTCCAAACTTTATTGACAAGCCAGCGTACAATACAATCAACATCCTTCCTGTCTCACAGTCCTTACGTCATGCACCTCCCCGCCCCCACAGAACATTAGCTAGGCAAAACAACTCAGTCCATTGAATACACCACAAGGAGAGCCCCCACTCCAGCCTGGGACCTTAAATTTGTATAGGAAAAGCTCACCCCCCCCCCCCTTTGAGCCAGCTGCAACAGCAACATTGAAATTCCTTTCTTGGAAAACAGCCTTCCTTCTAGCCATCACTTCAGCAAGAAGAGTGTCTGAATTACAGGCCCTCATGGCAGTGGAACTGTTCATTATCTTCCATGCAGACAGGGTTTCCCTCAGGACCAGTCCTTCCTTTATGCCCAAGGTGGTGTCTAGTGTGGCCCTAAATCAGTCCATTCATTTGCCTACTTTTTCCCTAATCCACAAAACAAAGGGGAACGAATACTGCACTCTCTGGACTTGCACAGACTATTTAGATTTTATTTGGACAGGACTAAGCCTCTCAGAAAATCTGAACAGCTTCTAGTTGGCTTTGTTGCAGAGGCAGAGGGGAAGGCCATTTCAAAGCAAACCATTTCCAAATAGATAGCCCATTGCATTCATTTCTGCTACAAGCACAATGGAAAACCTACCTCGCAGGGGATAAGATCACATTCCACCAGGGCTGCAGCCTTTCTCAGAGGAGTCCCTACCAGGGACATCCTAGAAGCTGCTACCTGGAGCTCTGTACATACCTTCACCAAGCATTACCACTTGCCTATTTTTTCTAAATCCAGAGCTGGTTTTGCCACTGCAATCTTGCAGGGCTTAATAGCTGGCCCTAATGCTTCTTAACTTCCTCTTCCCTTCCTTAGCTTTGGGAATCAACCCAAATGTGATGACTGCAACAGTGAAACATGAAGAACATAGTACAGTTGTGTACACTTACCATAAATGTAGATGTTCGAGTGTGTTCACTGTTGCAGTCCTGGTTACCCTCCCTTCAGCCCCCTGACTTCTCTTGGCTCTACCTCGCCTTCTTTAAGTTTTTCTGGTGTGTTTGCTTTTTGATGGAGGTGTACCAATATACTTGATTCCCATTGTGGGGGTACCTGACATCTGGAGCAATAAAAACTGATGTAATGGCAACAACTGCATATTTTATACCCCTGATGTCATGGAAGAAGAGACAGCATCTGACGCAGGAATCCAAAGACTCTGGTATTCAGGTCGGCTGAGGGCTACCTGCAGGCAGATAACCCAAATGTGATGACTGCAACAATGAATACACTCGAACATCTACATTTATGGTAAGTGTACACAAATGTACTTTTTGTACCATGTTCATGGAGAACAGCTACAGTTATTCCCCTGCACAAGGGAGGACCTTCCACAGACCCACGCAATTACTGACCCATAAGTCTGACCAACCTCATAGGCAGTGCCCACACAAATTCTAGGGACTCCCCACTTAGCTCCCCTTACCCCCTCTCCACCATACTCTCATTCTTATTCTTATTACTCAAAAGATCTAGAACCAGCAGACTTTAACTGACTCCTAACATGTAAATATTGTTTCATAAAAAAAAACAACTCTGCAGTCAAGTTGTTAAACTGTCTCAATTTGTTTAACTGTCTCATAATGTATATTATGTCTCGAATGTATGAATCCAACTCTTGTATTTTCACTTTGTAACCTTTATTTGTATTTTGCAAACCTATATTGTATGGTATTTCACTTTGCAACCTTTATTCTTCATTTTGTATCCTATATTGTATTAAATTGTTCATGGAGCTTTTCTCCCCGGGCCTCCACTAAAAATGGGCACTTCTTGGCCCAGTGGACTTCCCCGGTAATCAAACTGATAAGTTATTATTTATTTATTTATTTATTTATTTATTATCATGGAATTAATCAGTTGGAATGTACAGAACCTTCAAACACTAGACCTGTCTCAGTTTGGTTTCTTCAAGGGCAGGTCATGCTTTCTCAACTCAGCAGATTTTGAAAAAGTCACCAAAACAGTGGATGAAGGCATTATGTACACACTGCATACCTCAACCTGGCCAAAGCTTTTTGACACAAAGCTAATTAAACTGTGAAGAGGAAGAAACCATTATGAAATCTGCTGGGTTGACAACTGGCTCACTGATAGGACACAGAAAATGAAAACAGGAGAGGTTACCTCCACAAAGAAACCAGTCACCAGTGGAATCCCCCAGGGTTCTGTGCTGGGACCTTCCTGTTTGGTATCTACTTTTCTGAAGTAAAAACCAATACAAAGGGCTCTGGTTCACTAAGTTTGCAGATGACTGTAAGCTAGGAGCAGTCACTGAATCCCCAAATGACTTTGCTGTCTTGTAGTAAGGTTTGCCCCAAATATCGAAATCATAGTCTGAAACTATTAGCCAAAAAATGCATTATTGTAGCCCTTGTAAAGTCTTCTATCCCAGGGAACTATCACGTTGGCAATACACCTGTAAGAGTTGACCCACTTTTTCAGTATTTGGGAACTTGCGTGGATAGTGATCTAACTTTTGACCAACATATTGTAAGAAAGTTCTATATTGCACAGCTTCTAAACAAAGGGATTGCATCTAGGTGGTATGGATGTCATTGTTCCCCTTTACTTAGCCCCTCATTAGGTCCGTTATTGAGTATAATGCCCCCCTTGGCATGTATTTGTCCACAGCTTCTAAACAAAGGGATTGCATCTAGGTGGTATGGATGTCATTGTTCCCCTTTACTTAGCCCCTCATTAGGCCAGTTATTGAGTATAATGCCCCCCTTGGCATGTATTTGTCCAGACACATGCAAAACTGGAACACTCGTAGAGATGCTTTACTGAAAAGGACACAAGGTCTAAAACAAAACATGTCTTACATGGACTGACGCAAAGCCCTTTCACTGTATTCAGTATCCTATAGACTTTTAAAAGGTGACCTGTGTCCGGCATAAAAGCCATCTTCTGCCCCATTACTTGTAGATTTACTGCACATTAGCAAGTGAAATAGCATCAGAAATACTCTGTCTAGGGATCCTAACCTAATCTGCAACATCAACTGAACCTTTTGAAGGGGACAAGCATGTTTTGCAGAGGATACTGCTGCGATGGAGCAGACTCCCCATCTGCATAAAACAATTCATACCTGTCCATTTTCAGTCGTAGGTTAGATGTGGGGATGGGAAACAAAACATTTATCCCAGGACTGCCCCCTGCACTACTAGTGGATAGATGCAGCTCCTAAATCTTTATCCCATGCATGGGTTTATTCATAATATCTATGGTACAATCCCGGTAATTCTCATTAGGGGTAATACATAATTATTGACCATGGGATGGGTAAGGCCAAACTGTAACCAAATGGGATAGGTCATTTCAAGCACAAAAATGGAAATTGGCTATTCTTAAAATGGTTTGTAAGGACAGCTAGCCTAGTTACCTACCTATGAACCTGTTATATACATAATTTACATAGGTTCTGCAGTATTACAAAACTGCATGCTACCTCCTGTTGTCATACATTATTGGAAAGGTCTCAAAAAATTCTCCTACTGATACTTTGGATCTGTTTTTTTACACAGTACAGAGATATAAATAACCCTTTATTTGATTGTAATACTAGCAATTTTTGCAAATAAAATACAATTTTCTGTTGTAAATCTGCATTATAGAATCCTGTTTAGACAGACCTTTGGTACTTACACAAGTGTGTAACCCATTGTCTGCCGAAGAGCATTCATATTTGTGCGTGTGCACGCGCGCATGTATATATATTTATATATAATATTTATTTATCTATTTATTGTAAGTCCCATCATTTGACAGATATTGCAAATCTTATGGAGTGGTTTTCAGTAGAGGTTTATTGAGAAATGCTTTCAGGAAGCAAGTGGTTTCTTAGTTTAGAAGCCCTCTGGGGAAACAAGTGGGATTGAATGAGTTAAAATTACCAGAGTGCAATTGGTCTATGTTCTCTGACTGCAATGCTTCTGTTGCTTAAGAGTCTTCCATGAATGTTTCCATTGTTAAATCTCATCTCAATTTTTATTATGTCATCTCATGAGACAGAAGTTTCAATTTTGTAAGCATATTGGGATCATTGTTGTGTGAGACCAGTGTGCATTGTTTTGGATAGTTTGTTCACAATTTTTAGAAGAAGCTTATAATCTTTTTATTTGCCATTTGAGAAGTTTTTATTTAAGCAACTGTGTCATCATTTCATAGGGAAATTATTTAATGTATTTTATTTCTCTAGTAGCAAGAAATAAGCACGTGGTTGAGAGTGCACACTGGATTTCATCCTGCTTATGGTATTATCACGGATGCTTATGATATGGCTGGCAATCGCATCTTCTAATTTTTGCATTTTGGTGTCATTGTATGATCCCAAAATCAGTGATTCTGCTTTTCATGAAATATGAAGAAATCTGGTCACAAACATTCAGTACAGTCACACGCTTCGGAAATTGAGGCTTTATGAAGCAACTTTCTCTCATTAGAAAGATTACCAAATTCCTGTACTGCCTTAAAGACCATCCATACTGTTCCACTTTGAAAGTATGGAATTGGAAATTCTCATCTCCTTTGGATCACCTCAGAAAACAAAGCTATGATGTGGCATAGATGTAGTCTATCTGCAAACAAAACTGGATGTTCCTGCCCAGTGATTTCCTAATGCTAGACACCAGAAAACCAAGTTAAATCCCCTTTATGGAAGAAGGGGAAGGAAGCCGGACATTCTGGATTAACATACAGCTCCTGAGTCATAGTCATATGCTCACCCATTCCACATTTACTCCTCTTACATTTGCTGAGATGGCCTTTTGCTTGGGATTCCAGTTTAGATTTAGTTGAACAGATTGTCTTTCATAATGATCAGTGCACTATTGTCTTCACTTTTTCAATGTGTGTTCTGTTTTCTCCTTCAGTTATTATATGCAAGTGGTCCATAAACATCTTTGCATATGGAAACTGGGACTGGCCTCCATTGATAACACCCCCCACCCCCCATTCTTAGACTATACTTCTACACAATGTCAGTATTACTCAACCGCTCGAAAGGAGAAAAGTTGACCGTAGTCTGGAAACTTGCCCTTATGGCATCTTATTGCTTTAAACAAATATCGCTTTATTACATTCCTGCTTAACCTGCCAGAGAGTCTAGAGATGTGTACAGTCATTTCTGGTGATGTAAGACTGATAAAGCCTTGAATGCGGCACAGGTAATACTATATTGATGATCGGCTCAGGAGCTTAACAGAGCTGGTAGAGGAAGATAGCCATCCATACCTGTCCTGGGATTGTCCTGCACTGTCTAGTGCTGCAGTCCAGTGGAGGAGAGGTGGTGCTATAAGAGTGTGCTCCATGGTGGAAGAAGGCAGTTGGCTATTGAGCTGCTTCAGCTGTAGTATCTGCATCAGAAAAGACATTATTGTCTTCAGTCTGATGAGGATTATCCATTTTCCTGCTGGAGATGGTTGGGAATTAGGCCGAATAAGTACAAGTTCATTCACCACTGCTTTCGCAACAGGATGAAACCAACCCATGAGACAGCAATACCTAGGATGAGGAAGAGCGAGCCAGTCATAGCAGAACCGGCAAGAAACAAACTGGGGGAGATGGAGGAACTAAATAGAGATGATGTCTTTTTTAATGATGGCCCCCATGCTGTGAAAGATTATACAGGTGACTTTAAATTATACAATTACACTGAGTTGTTTGCACAAGAGTTTGCAAATTTATTGAGTAGAGGCCACCTTTGTACCTTCTGTAGGTACAGATTTAAGCAAATTGATTCTAGATTTAAAACTGTTACTTAGAAAGTTGGACTAAAATTATTGTTTAATGACAATGGAGTTGAAATTGAAATGCATAATTTAAGTCATAAAAGCATTTACAACCCCCCTGCTATCATTACCCATACTCCTATTTGAAAAACTGTGAAACAATGGAATGTAGAAGTTTGTTGTCAAAGAGAAGTACTAAGTGTTCTAATTTAACACCGGTTTTACTATTACAAAAATTGAGTATGGATGGAAGAATCAAAATTATGAAACCCGATAAGGGAAGGGAGGTTGTGATGATGTATTATGCTAGAGTATGTTTGTGTGATTTCTATGAGGCAGTTTCTTTAAATATTAACAGAAGTTATAAAATCATTGGCTACCTTTTAGAAGACATGGTTACGCGAGGCCAAATTAGCCCTGAGATTCATCATTTTTTAAATGTAAAATTTCCCATTGTTCCAAAGATTTTTGGTATTCCAAAGCTACATTAGAATATTAAAAGACCACCTATGAGACCCATTGTGGATGCTGCTAAGTCTACGACACATTTAGTTAAATATATAGATGTAAAACTTAAAAATAATTTAAGTGCTTTTGGCCTCTTTTGTCGAGACTCATGGGATTTTTTAATGAAACTTGGAGAAGTAAGATATTCTGACATGATATTTTTGACTATCAATTGTGTTAACCTGTTTAATGTAATACCACATGATGTTGTCCTTGAATGGTTTCATGACTCTTTAGTGGACCATACTAGTTTTAATAACAATAATGTTAATGTCTTGGATACATTTATAGAAGTCATTTTAAAAAACAATTTTTGGCTTTTTTTAGATGGGAAGTACTTTCTCCAAAAGCAAGGAATAGCCATGCAGGCATGCTGTGCCCCCATCTTTGCTAACATCATTCTTCTACAGTACGAAAAGATGTCCTTGCATTCACTGCTGCAGTATTCGTAACTATATGGAGGATTCCGTGCTGCAGAAGCCTGACGTCCGGCTAGTCTTCCAAAGACTTCTGAATTTAAGAAGTATGCCGAACGTCATTATACGCACCCTGCGTAATGTAGGGCATAAAGGTGACATTCAGGCTTACCAAAAACAGAACTACTTTGCCACCAGTCTGAATGTATCTTTTACACCGTCTGTCTGTTTATCTGCGTCTGTTTTCTGCCAGCTGAATGAATTTTCATTTGTCAGGGACTTTCTATGCCTGTTTGTTGTTTTTGCAAGATAAATGCCCCATTGGGGATTTTGTTTTTTCTTTGTGTTCCTTGAGGTTAATGTCATCCAGGCAGGGTAAATGCCAGTGTGGGAGACAGATTCCCCATAGAGACCACCACGATAAGTGCTTTTTTTCCTTATGTGCTTCTCATGACCATATGTCTTGTTCCGTTTGTCAGGTATTTGTTCCGAAAACCCTTCACAATAGATTTTCTTCCCTTTCCGTGTATCATGAGAACCAGCGTCTTAGGCTACTCGCTAAAGGTACTGTGGAAGGAATCTCCTGGTCCAAGGGTCAGCCATTAGGGAAGAAGAAGGTGGTGATGAAAAAGGTACAAACGGAATCTTCCGCTGTCCAGCCTCTGCTAGGTGTTTCTCCTGAGATCATCATGAACTTGGATGATTGCACGTCTGTGTTGTCAGATTTGTCTGCTGTGACCGTGTTGGAGGCTGGTGAAGGTTTGGCTGGCAGTACATCCGAAGAGGCTTTGCAGGCGTCCATCTCAGACATTCAGAGGGGATCGCGTTTTTTTTTTCTTTTTCCTGAGGGGCCTAGGGGAGTTTGTCAGTTTCTAGTTGGGGAAGAAGTTCCTGCTACAGTTCTTAACCGTCATCCTGAATCTGGGCCTTCTCAAGACATTCCCTTAAAAAAGAAACAAAAAAGTAAACCTGCATCTTCTTCTAGGGATCCACAAAGTGAGTGGCAGGCTTGGCTTAATGTCCTTAAAGCTTCCTCATGGGGTTTCAGTTCCTGCTCCTCCTTGGTCCTCTACTCCTCTTAAAAGGCCTAGAAACCAGGGTTCTTCTGAGGATGAGTGGGATTCTGCTGACGAATTCCTAGCTTATTCTTCTCAAATTCCTTCTCATTTGGACTATGGGTCAGAGGAGGAGGACTCTATTAGTCCTGATGTTCCTTTGGTAGCACACTCAGTAAGAAGATTAATATTTTTTAAGTGGGATTGTACTGTGGTTGCTGATATCCATAAAAGATGCTATGAGTTGTTGCAGCTGAACTGTCTTAAACCTGCGACTATTCCTCCTGTCTTGGCTGCTTTACTGGATGCTTTCTTCAATGCCTGTCAGACGCCTGACCCCCCCCCCCCCACTCCCAAGAAGCCTAATAGGTTTTATAGGGTGCCTAAGGATTGTTCTTTTCTATATAAATGCCCTGCTGCTGATCCCTCTGTCATGTCTGTAGCCTCTAATAAGCCATCCTTCACCCAAGTTATTGCATTCTGACAAGGACAGCAGAACTGTAGACAGGCCGGGCAAAAAGTTTTACTCTTCTGCTGCCCTAGCTTTTAGGGCTGTGGTGCAGCGGTAGTGTTGTTGCCTCACAGCAAGAGGTTCTCCCGTTCGATTCTTGGCTGGAGCGCCTTCTGTGTGCAGTCTGCATGTCCCCCCCGCGGTAGAGTGGCATTCGAAAGACATGCGTAGAATGGGCGTGCCTTCACTGAAGGTTGGACGTCGAGCTGGCACCTCGGCACCCATAAAAAATCTACTGCCAATCATTAGCGGGCTGGAGTTCTGCTGTGGCGACCCCTAACCGAGAAAAGCTGAAAGAAGAAGAACAAAAAAAAAATACCAGACCCATATCTTTAGGTGTGTGTTGGCTCCTCTTTCTAAGTCCTGTCAACTTATTTCTGATTTTCCAGATTCTGAGGCTAAAACTTCTGTTCATTCCTTGATAGGGACCTTCTCTCATCATTCATCATTCTATTAAATGTAGTTATGATGTGGCAGATGCCTCTAGGGCTGCTGTTTTTGGTTCAGTTATGAGGAGGTATTCTTGGCTTAGGCTTCAACCTCTTACTTGTTGATATTAAAAGCTAAGTTGATGGATGCTCCTCTGGATCCCAAACTTTTGTTTGGGGAAGTGGATGCTAGTTTGATTAAGTCCCTCCAGGATAAGGGTAAGGCCTTATGGGAACGTAGACGTGTTTGTTTCTCCTGTGCCTAAATTTCAGAGAAACTACTCTGCTAAGCTTGTCTTTGTTCGTAGGCAATCACACCCTTCTACTAAAGGTAAGTACAGTGGCAAACAGACTCCTCCTGCTAAGGCTGCTCAATTTTCAGGGACTCTGAAGCCTTCTTTCTGGACAAACTAGCTGTTGTGTGACTATCCATCCCTTCCCAACCACATGCCTCTTTCTCTTCACCTTTCTGTTTTGGTTTGGTTTCAGACCACTTAATATTCTTGGGTTCTATGGATCATTCATCAAGGGTACTTCATGGTGTGGAAATCCTGTCCTCTGTTTATGGGCATTCCTCTGCCTCCTCGGGAACATCTTCCCTTTTTACTAGAGATTCTTCAAGGTCTCTTGTCTCAGGGTACTGTTTCAAGAGGTGCCTGTGTCCCAAAAGGGTAAAGGGTTCTACTCCTGACCATTTCTAGTGTCCAGGAAAGAGGACACCTGGAGACCTATTCTAGACCTCTCTCATCTAAATACTTTTCTAAAAGTACCTTCCTTTCAGATGCTGTCCCTTCAGATTCTGTTTCCACTTTTGCCCCCTCAGACCTATACGGTGTGTCTGGATCTCCGAGATGCTTATCTCCATATTCTGATCTGTCCTCTTTTTCAGGAAGTTTTTGCATTTCTCTTTTGCTTTCTGGCATTTTCAGTTCTCTGCTTTGTCCTTTGTTCTTTCTGCTGCCCCAAGGGTGTTTACCAAATGTCTTGCTCCTGTGATTGCCCTTTGCAGACTTCAAGGAATCCAAATATTTCCTTACTTGGATGACCTGTTGATTCAGGTGTCCTCTCAAGGGAACCTTTTGCTAAAATCTTCATTTTGCCATATCCCTTCTTCAGAGTCTGGGGTTCACTACAAATGTCAAAAAGTCTTCTCTGACTCCTCCTCAGGATCATGTTTTTCTGGGTTGAAGGATTCAGAGGGTGCCAGTGCTTGCATCACTTCCCCTCCAAAGGCCTTAACTCTCATTTATTTCTTTCACACTCTTTTTCTCTGGCTTCCATTACCGCCAGGGAGTTTGAGAGTTCTGGGTTTCATGGCATCCACCATTCCAATGCTTCCTCTAGCTAAACTTCATATGAGAAGATTTCAGTGGTTTCTGAAGTCAGTGTGGCTTCAACATGCTAATCCTCTAGAATTTCTTCTCTTCCTTGCCTCAGACTGGAACTTCTGTCATGGATTCAGCAGTTGTCTCTGATCCCGGGATCCCTTTTCATCCCCCTCTTCCCTCTCAAATTGTTCAGACTCCTTGGACACGTGATGAAGAGTGACTTTTGACTCCCTAAAGGTACAGAGGGTGTGGCTGCCTTTTCAGCAGAAGGAGCACATCAGTGTCAGAGAGATGAGAGCTCTTCTGCTGGCTGTTCAGGCCTTTTCAGTCTTTCTCTTCCCTAGGGCCTCTCAGGGTATTCACAGACAATATTACAGTGATGTGGTATATGAACAAACGGGGAGGAACGAGATCTTATCTTTGCCAGTTGGCACTTCTGGAAGTGACTCTTCAGGCACTCTTGTATCTTTTCTGGTCAGAACACTGTGGCAGACACTCTGAGCAGGTCCTTAACTCAGTCCCATGAATGGATGTTTCATAGGGATGTGTTTCTGGACATTATCCACCAGTGGGGTACTCCTGAAGTGGATCTTTTTGTCTCCCCTCTGAACAGACAAATTCTGTTTTGTGCCAGAGTCTCAGGTCCTCTGGTATGGAAGTGGACGCCCTCTCATTCTCTTGGAAGGGGATGATGTTCATCGTGTTACCCTGCTGCAGTCATCACACTTGGGTTATCCTGCCATCAGGCGGTCCCGCAGTCGGCCAGAGTTCCAGAGTCTTGGTCTGGCGTCGGTTGCTGTCTCTTCTTCCCTGACGTCAGTGCGCCAGGGTTATGTAAAAGGCATCCGATGCCATTTTCTTCAGTCTTTCTTGCCATGCGGTGCCCGAAGCAGAAGCTGTTCGCAAGTGCCGGTCGGCCGACACATGAGATTTTCGAATCGAATTTCAGTCCGAAGTCTTCAATAAAGCTAAGTACCCCGTTGGGGAACCTTTTCTTGCCTCAGTCCGATGTCAGAAAAAGTTAACAATTGCATTTCTTGTGGGAAGCAAATACCTCATAAGGACTTCCATTCTTATTGTATTCCTTGCCTAGGCCCAGACCACGACGTCACAGGTTGTCGGTTTTGTGCTAGGTTTAATAAACAAACTATCAAACGCCGTTTTGACTTCACATGACATTACTTTGGTAGGAAATTTAATTATATCATGCCGTCGGAGCAGCCAACGACCGGCATGCATAAAAAACGCAAGGATAAGGACACGCAGCCTAGAACCAAGCCAGACTCCGAGGCCTGTGCTGGGCCTGTCGCAGTTCTCCGGTTTTCAGTGAGGTGCCTACACAGCCCCTGACGACCGCGGAATTGGAACCTCAGACAGCTTCGGATTCTCAAGCGGAGTGTACTAGGCCGTCGCAGCCATCTTCATTAGGCCCTTCCGACACTGGAGCAGAAGGAGTTCCCGGTGCAGTAGAAACACCTTCGGTTGCAGAAGGTGTCTTCAGACCGACTACACTCACCATTAAATCTTATGCTAAGCTTAAAACTCCATTGAAACCAAAAAAGACTGTACATCAGTCTACAGTTCAAGGCCCCATGCCTAAGAAACAGATGCTTAAGATGGCTGAAGATTTGATTTACCCTAATTAGGGGTTCCCATCCCCCTCCAGATAAAAGGCCAAGACAAGAGGAGGATTATGCTTCCTCTGACCAGGTTTCTATTTCCTCAGATTCTTCTGAGGAACAGGATTACGCTTTCCCCCATATGAAGACTCTGATGCTGAAGACTCTATTCCCTCAGCATCTCCCACTGAAGACTATTCCTTTAGGGAAAATTTACATACCATGAGGGAACATTTCCACTGGGAAGGCCAGGACTACTCTGATTCTAAGAAAAGGCTCTGAGTGTTCCTTTTACTACCCCAGCACAGACCACTTGCTATCCCTCCAGTTTTAGACATTGTGGATGATGTTTACTTAGAGTCTAGTCTAAATCCAGACTCACTACCTCCTGCTTCAGCCAAACCAGATAGATACTACAGAGTACCCGACTCACACAAATTCCTTTATAAAAGTCCTGTGGCTGACCCAGAGACAATTTCCCAGGGTCCCAAAGGGGCTAAAGCTTCTATGGCTAAAAATCCTGTACCCTCTGAAAGGGATTCCAGAGCCCTAGATAGATGGGGAAAGAAGATATACACCTCAGCTACTCTGGCTATGAGAGCATTAAATTGTCAGTTTCACATGCTGAAATATCAGCAATTCCTAATGCCTGAATTAAAACAAAAGCTGAGCACACATTCTGAACAGTCTGACTTCAAGGAAATGCAGGATCTGTTGCATGCAGCTGAACAGGTGGGCAAACATACTTTACAATGTGGATGTGATTCATTGGAAGCTTCCTGTAGAGCAGCTGTTACTGGGTCTGTCATACGTAGACATGCTTGGTTAAAAGAACAAACCCTACCTGATCATGTTAAAGCAAAATTATTGGATACACCTTTACAGCAGGATGTCTTATTTGGTGTCAGAGCAGAAGAGGTTTTAAAGAAAATGGAGGATAAGGCAAAGTCTATGCAGACAGTCAATGATTTTTTACAGGTACAACCCCCACGTTTCAGCAGAAATTGGCCAACAAAGAACTGGTCCTTTCCAGCTTCTGACAGATCACAGAGGGGAAAATACAGACGCCCAAGGGGCAGAGGTCAGTCACAAGGCCCTTACAAACTTCGCCAATGGGGTGCCGCAACCCAGAAAGGAGGAGAAGACAGGCCCCAAGCTAGCAGAAGACAAACACAGTGACTTAACCCTCAAACTACCAAGCAAATCTCTCTTGGCAGCTCCCTTGGGAGGAAAATTAACACTTTTTGCAGACAACTGGCACATCATCACAAAAGACAAATGGGTCGTAAACATTGTCTCACAAGGATACAGATTCCACTTTCATACCTTGCCAAGGATAAAAGGAATGCCAAACCTGCCACCAAATCAATGGGCAGAGGCACAAAAACAAATTACAGCTCTCATGGGCATGAGAGCCATTCAACAGGTACCTACACAGGAGCAAGGACAAGGATTTTACTCAAGACTTTTTCTAGTCCTCAGAAAGGACAAAGCATGAAGACCCATTCTGGATCTTTCAGTTCTGAACACCTATCTGCAAGTACCAAAATTCGAGATGCTAACACTACAGCAGCTTCTTCTCATGCTGGGCAAGAAGGCTTGGCTAGTAACGTTGGATCTCAAGGAGGCATACCTGCATGTCCCTATCAGACAAAATTGCAGAAGATACTTCCGCTTCATTGCAGGTTCAACCCATTGTCAATTCTCTGCACTGCCCTTTGGCTTATCTACTGCACCCAGGGTCTTCACAAAATGCCTGGCACCAGTAACTGCATACTGCAGACAAAGAGGAATTCAAATATACCCATACCTGGACGACTGCCTTATTCAAGCAGAAAGCAAGGACATTCTTTTAAAGGATCTGGCATTTGTCAAACACCTTATAAGTTGCCTAGGGTACACAGTAAACGAAAAGAAATCAAAACTAGTGCCCTCACAAAACATAATATTCCTGGGTGCCAGCTTGAATACAACGGCCCAGATGGCTTACCTCACGCCAGACAAGCAACAACAGTTGACTCAATACTTCAAAATAATGGCAACAAAGACCCAACTCCCTGCAAGAAAAGTTCTGCAGGCCTTGGGGTTCATGGCATCTTGCATACTACTAATACCATTTGCAAAACTGCATATGAGGAAATTACAATGGTACCTGAAAAGCATATGGACTCAGCAAAGCCACAGCTTGGAAACAATGATACCACTCATTCCCTGCCTTCAAAAGGAGTTTCTATGGTGGGCACAGGCATGTCACCTCAACAAGGGTTAGCCTTTCACCTTACCCACAACCAGGCAAACTATAACAACAGATGCATCGGACTATGCCTGGGAAGCACACATGGCAGGACATTGCATTCAGGGCAAATGGACTACAGATCAAAGGCATCTGCATATCAATCAAAAAGAATTGCTAGCAGTACAGAATGCCCTAACAGCTTTCAAGGACCTCTTACACCCAGGACAACTAATAATAAAGACGGACAATACCACAGTAATATGGTACATCAACAAACAAGGGGGCACACATTCCTACCCACTATGCAGGCAAGCAAAGACCTTGTGGAACACAGCACCGTCTTACCAAGTTCAACTACAGGCACAATTCCTGCCAGGAAAGAAAAACACATTGGCAGACGACCTAAGCAGAAACATCATGGATCCCCACGAGTGGAAACTAGATCCACAAATATTTGCAATGATAACTCAAAAATGGGGATGCCCAGACATAGATCTGTTTGCCAACCCCCAAAACTACCAACTTCAAAAATTTTGCACAAGGACATTCCACCCACAAGCTTGGAAAGTGGACGCCCTCTCATTCAGTTGGAAAACATTAACAGTGTATGCCTTTCCTCCACTACCTCTTCTAGCAAAGGTGCTGCTGAAAGTCAGATTAGAGAGGCCACAAATGATGCTCATTGCACCAGACTGGCCACGCCAGCACTGTTATCTAGTTCTAAGGAACATGGCCCACAGCCCACCATGGATTTTACCACAAATTCCTCACCTGTTCACCCAGCGAGACAATCAGATTCTACACAGCCAGCTCAAGACTTTAAACCTGGCTGCATGGCAAATTACCTAAACAACCAGCCAACACCTCTATCCAAAGCTGTTATGGATGTCATTCTGGAGGCCAGAAGGCCCAGCACCAGGAAAGCCTATTCAGACAAATGGAAAAGATTTTGCGCCTGGAACCAGGCTAAAGGCCAAAATCCCCTTGATCCAAACATTCCTCAGATTCTACAATATTTAACTGAGATGTTGCACAAAGGACTTTCCTTTTCATCTGTTAAGATCCACGCCTCAGCAATTTCAGCTCATTACAACACGGATCCTCCTTTATTCTCACATCCACTCCTAAGACAGTACCTCAGAGGGGCTAAGAACATAAGACCGCCCAGGAGAGCTCCAACACCTACTTGGGATCTCAACTTTGTTCTGGAAAAGCTTACACTGCCACCCTTTGAACCAGCTTTCTCAGCTGATTTAAAATGTCTTTCATGGAAAACTGCCCTGCTGCTAGCAATAACTTCAGCTAGAAGAGTCTCAGAGCTACAGGCACTAATGGCAGTGGAGCCTTTCCTCATTTTTCATCAAGACAGGGTCTCTCTATGAACTAACCCTTCCTTTATGCCAAAGGTGGTATCCAGTGTGGCCCTAAACCAAAACCATTCATTTGCCCACCTTTTTCCCAAATCCCCAGAACAAAGGAGAAAGACTCCTGCACTCTTTGGATATTCACAGGCAATTACGTTACTACTTGGACAAAACTAAGGCTTTCAGAAAATCCGACCAGCTCTTTGTAGCCTATGCTGCAGGATCACAAGGAAAAGCTATCTCAAAACAGACCATTTCAAAATGGATAGGACATTGCATACGTTTCTGCTACACGCATCATGGGAAACCAGTACCTGCTAGCATTAGGTCCACTCCACCAGGGTTATGGCTACATCAGCAGCCTTTCTCAGGGGGGTGCCAACCAAGGATATTCTAGAAGCTGCAACTTGGAGTTCAGTGCACACCTTCATCAAACACTATCACATACCTCTATATTCTAAAACTAGAGCTGGCTTTGCCACTGCAGTTTTGCAGGGCCTACTAGCTTCTTCTAACCTGTTTAACTCCACCACCCATCCTTAGCTTTGGGATTCAACCCAAGTGTGATGACTGCAGCAGGGTAACACAATGAACATAGTACAGTTTTGTACCTACTATAAATGTAGATGTTCAAGTGTTCACCTTGCTGCAGTCCAGGTTACCCTCCCTCCCTCCATCCCCTCTGAACTAGCTGGACTTATCTATACCTTTCTATCCTATACAACCTCTGTGGTGTATTTGCTTGTGACTGAAGGTATTGGTTTATTTTTACATGTATATATTTTTATATAGCAATATGTATTGCCTACCTATTGGGGGCACCTGACATCTGGGGCAAGAAAAACTGAAGAAAATGACGTCGGATGCCTTTTATATACCCCTGGCGCACTGACATCAGGGAAGAAGCGACAGCAACCGATGCCGGACCAAGACTCTGGAACTCTGGCTGACTGCGGGACCGCCTGACGGCAGGATAACCCAAGTGTGATGACTGCAGCAGGGTGAACTCTCGAACATCTACATTTATGGTAGTTACAAAACTGTACTTTTCTTTATGCATTCCCTCCCCTTCTTCTCATTCCAAAAGTCCTGTTCAAAATTCAACAGGATGCTCTCAGAAATCTTGTTGGTGTAACTCCCTTTTGCCCATGACAGCACTGGTTCCCTCTTCTACATGTTGTCATGGGCAGTCATCACAAGTTCTCACAGGGTGGATCTAATCACGCAAGATAAGGGATCTCTTATCCATCCCCATCTGTCCACGCTTCAACTGATACTGTAGGCAATAGACTTTTAATTCCTCATAGACACCTTTTTTTCTGAGGATGTGCTGCAAATCCTGCAGGAGGCCAGGAAACCTATGACTAGGAAGTCCTACTCATCCAGTTGGAAGAGGTTTTCTTTTTGGTGTCTCTCTGTCATAACATGGATGCACTTTCAGTGGATGTTGCTTTGGTTATTTGTGCGAGTTGCTCAATGCTGGTTTGGCCTAATCTTCTTCTATTAAGGCCAGCTGATCAGATATGTCTGCTTGTCTACCTTTTTCTCCTCCTTTACCTGTTAGATTTGAGGGGAAATGCTTTCTTAAAGGCATCCTTAATATTGGACACCCCAGGAAGCCTATTCCTCCTCCCCAGGATCTTAATTTTGTTTTGGAGAAGTTGACTTGGGCTCCCTTTGTGCTTGCTGCTTCAGCTTCCTTGCACAGTTGTTCCTGGAAGATTGTTCTTTTGTTAGCGCTTAATTCTGCCAGACAGGTGTCTGAGTTGCAGGGCCCATATGGCTTGTACTCCTTTTTGATTTTTCATGAGGACAGTGTGTCCTTGCTCACTAACTATTATGCCGTAAAAGTTAGTGAGCTGTCTCATAGTCAGTTTGTTAATCTGCCTAGTTTTTCCCCTGTCTGCAATCTTGACAGTGAGTGTGTGCTGCATACTTTGGATGTGCATAGACAACTCTGGGTTTATTTGGATAAGACTAGGGCTATTAGAAGATCTGATTCGTATTTTGTTTCTTTTCAGCCTAGATATTTGGGATTCTGTATTCAAGCAAACTATTTCTTCTTGGATTTCTAAGGCTATTCTCTTTTGTTACAGTTTTTTCATGGCAAGAGCATTCATTTATCAATTAAGGCTCATTCTACTTGAGCTGTGGCTTCTTCTGGTGCCTTTTTCAAAGGTTTAGATACTAATTCTGGTCTCCAAGCAGCTACCTGAACTTCTGTGCATACCTTTACCAAGCACTACAAGTTGGATGGTATCTCTAGTTTATCGCTAGTTTATGGGGTTTTGTTTGGTTTAGGGGATTTTTCTGCCCCTTCCTCTTTCCTAGTTTCCTGTTGAGCTTTGGCACTTTCCTGTATAGTTAAGAATACTGCAGCAGTGAATGCAAGGATGTAGTACAGTTGTGTAAAATCCTACCATAAGGGTAGGTGTCCTTGCCTTCACTGCTGCAGTATTCTCTCCTCCCTCCTTCCCCCTAGTTCTTTACCTTCTTGGTTGTACACGTTACCTCTTGGGTACCTTAGACTGGTGTCCCTCTTGGGGCAATCCGTTCTGTTTTTGGCAAGCATGAATGTGACCTTTATGCCCTATGTTACGCAGGGGTGCACATGGTGACGTTCGGCATACCTTTTAAATTAAGTCTTTGGAAGACTGACCGGATGTCTGGTCTCCATGGCAGGGAACCCCCATATAATTAATACTGCAACGGCGAAGGCAAGGACATCTATCATTATGGTAAGATTTTTCACAACTGTACTTTTTCTTTTTAATATATTTCATATCCCACCTTGGTCGTCCTATGTTTTTTGGACGATATAGTTATCATTTGGAATGGTTCTGAAAAAGAGATGGATGAATTTGTATTTTATTTAAATACGACTATCCCGTTCTTAAAGTTCACTTTTTCTAATAGTACTTTCCAAATGAGTCACTTGGATGTGCTGATTAGTAAGGACAGAGAAAACTTAAGATTAGTAAGCAACATATTTAGAAAACCAACTTTACTCTTAATAGTATTTTGCACTATTCCAGCAGTCATACTGAACACCAAAAGAAAAATATTGTTAAGGGGCAAATATGTTAAATTAGCCCATATGATATTGGAGGATGACCTATTCTTAACCGAAGGGCAGAAGTTATGTTTATGCTCCTTGCTAGAGGGTACTCAGTGCAAGTTACCACTGCAGTTTTTAATGAGGTAGCTCAAAAAAAGAGTGGCTTTTACCAACCTCTGCTAAAAGAGAATAATTCCGCTATTGGCTTCAAGTACATTGAACCCAAAACATGGCTTCTGTAATGGTTTTATTATGACGTATAATGTTAATAATGAGAGCAGTAGGCAGATACTTGGGGAAACTGGACTATTTTTTTCTGTGTTGCTAACATTGTTAAAATAATTGGTGATGGCCGTATTTATTACAGTTTATACGAAGGCAAGATCCTTTAAATAATATTTTGACAAAACAGAATTTGATTCTTTGTATGTAACAAATAAAAAATGTGGCACTTTCAAGTGTGGCGCCTGTCCACACTATAAGTACATACTTGGAAAAAAAACAAAGTAGTTATTAACAACATTAATATAGAATTAATTAACATTACTATAAAATCACTCTGTCAACTCCAGTTGTAAATTGGTTGGAAGTTATTTATGGAGCTTTATGCTAGCTATGCGGTGAGTTTTATATTGGCAAAGCCAAAAGACGGCTCAGGGACAGAATTTAAGAGCACAACTTGGATGTAAGGAACCGAAACAACAGCAGTGCATTGTTTAAGCACACTGTGCAGTTTCCTACTAATTTTCAATGTTTTGTTATATATTTTTATAAATTATGTCTAAGGGGAAGACCATGGGATGATCTCACTGAAGCCAAAGAACTTAAGTGGTAAATTAAGTTGAATGCTTCTACATCCCCTGGTCTAAGTGAAACATTTTCTATATCCAGTGTTTTAAAATTATGTTCTTTATAATGTATAATTAAAATGTATATGCAAATATGTTAAAATACATGAGGGTGCTTTGCTTTTATCGTTATGTAACTTTTGGGGGGGGGGAGGATTATTACAATGATTTTAATTTAACCCTGCTTTTCTAGGTTAATATATACCAGGTGCTGGGTGCTTTTAGTGTTTTTCCGTTGGTTTAGATTAGACATGTGATCAGTAACAGAAGGATATTTAAATGTGTTAATTAATGTTTATAATGATTCTGATGAAGTCTGCATTATAAACTGGATAGAAGAGCTAAATCTTCAATAAATTCTTGTCTAGTAGCTGTGTTTGTGTGTCCTTGACTCATTCAGTAATTTTTGACTGTGGCTTGGTTCCTGGTTTTCTCCATGGAATCGGGATGTAACCTTTATGTTAGAAACCGAGATAATGGAAGGAAGGCAGGTAGTGGTCTGCAGATGGCTTTTCAAGTTTTCTTAACACTCTGCACAGTATAGGAAACTCTCTCACATGCCCACAAATTGATAGTCTGAGCACTGCTAAAAGTGCTGGTTACTTGAATAAACTATATCAAGTGTTACATTTTCCATCTGAAAAGGGGGGGTGTATTCAGTTGAGGTAGACATTTTGGTGGAAAAGCATTTAGATTAGTAGCACATATTTATACTGCCTCAACACTATATATTGCATCAGTTACATTAGCATAATTATAATTTCAACTCTGGATAACACTAAACTTCACAAATTTCAAAGTTTAGAGGTTGGCAATATATCTAGCTGGCTTTTTTGTGGTGTTTTTTTACCTCTCTAGACCAAGTTGAGGATACAGAAATAACTGTGTAGTTGATGATGCATTTAGCAGTTTATCTTTTGGTGATTTGTGCACCAGGTCTGGCTGGTGATTTTTCAAACTGATATATTTTTTGATTTTCACTTTGCCCCCCCCCCCCTCTGTCCAGGAAATATCAAGGTATGATGAAGTGTCTAAAGAAGTGTCCTGAGACTCCCAATGAGATTTTCAAAGCCATTTTATCTGTAACTTTCATTGTAATATGTGATCACTTTAAACAGATTTCTCCTGCTGGTGCTTGGCATTTTTCTTCTAAAGTTTTAATATGTGACCTTGACTGCTCATGATTCCATAAAACATCGCAATTTTCCCCCCTTATAACAGTTATGGTGAATTTTCAGTTCATCCACTTAAAGTCCGAAGGAATTTTAGCCTTTTATAGTAGATTCTCTCTTTCAGTCTATGTTTATGTATGTATGTATTTATTTGTTTTGTTTTAGAAGAATGCAAAAGAAGCAGACACAGGAATCCTACCATCTGAAGTAGTTGACTTCATTTGATCATCAACCTGTGGGATATCAGATCCGGACTGGATCCGAGACGGCATCTTCACCAGCATCTGATCCAAGCTCCTCCTCTTACCCATAATACTACTCCATTTCCTTCCTTTCCTCAGATCTCGTTTGCTGCAGCTTTACCAAGCAACATGGTCTCAGAAGTCTAGGCATGATGGGTGCTTTTTTCTGCTATTTTTTGGGGTTAGTGTTGCTGTTGGTTCAGGCGGGTTCCCTTTCCCTTTGCTTAACCTCCCCTTCATTTTGCGTCGTGTTTACTGTTTAAAAAAAAAAAGTTTTTTCTGTAGCAGTTAGAGTAGGCCTTCTCTCCCTTCCCCCTCCTTGCTAGTGAGTTGTGTGTGAGTGGTGTGGTCGGGCAGATCAAGGCTTTGTGCCTCGTGCCTTTATTTTGTTGGCATGGCAGATCAGCAATCAGAACTGATCTTCAGAAAGTGCACAGAGTGTGGCCATAAGTTGTCCCTGGCTGATGTCCACACTCTGTGTGGTGTGTTTGGGGGCAACCCATCTTTCCATGGACTGCCCTCTTTGTGCGGGGTTCAGTCCCGGGGTCCTGAAGGATTGCAGGGCAAAATTCATCCTTAAGGGACTTCTTCCTGCTACAGAGGCGGCTGCCTCCACTTCTCTTACGGTCACGGCCGTGACCGCTTCTTTTTCTTCAGCCACTGTCTCTTCCCCTCCCTCCCAGGCTGGGACTCAACCTCCAGTACATAGGCCTGTGGACAGGGAGCCTAGGAAAGAGAAGAGCAAAGATAAAGACAGAGAGACAAAAGGAGGAAGAGATCCCTGGACCGGACTGATCCGGTAGGTCCTCCTCCGAAACAACAAGTAGTTTCCAGGCCAGTTTCTTCTTGGCTCCATTCACCCAGATTCTCGCTGGAGCCAGAGAAGCTTAGACTTTCTTCCAGGGCTTCTGCACATCGACCCTCCCGGTTGGCGTCGGTGGCCTCGTTGCGTTCCACCAGAAGTTTGAGTGAGACGAACATGGACAGAATGATGCGAAAATTTATTTGCACCCAGATTCAGATGGGAGTCTTGCCAGCCCCCTCTCCCTCTGGAGGAGGAAGCTCGCGTCCCTTTTTTGCCCAGATATCTCTTTTTCCGGTCTGAACCCCAGTATTGGGGTTTATGGATCCGAGAGGTCCCAGAGTCAGGGGGTCGGCACCGATGGTACCGAGTACCTCGATGCCGGACATTAACTTGAGCATGTGGGATCAGACTATTTTGGACTTGAGCGGCTCTTGGGGACGAGGCCTGGGCGTCTAATCCAAGGGATTGGGTCTTTCTCCTTTGGCGCCGATGTCGGGTCAAGGCACTCAGCCGGGCTCTGCTCCGATCCCCATGTTGGATTCGGGGAGAGCAGCTTCCTTATTAGTTTCCTGGGAGGCTCGCTCCCCCACTGCTTTCAGCGTGGTGGAAAGGGTCCTCTCCAGTGGATTGAGGCCCCTGACTGTCTCCTCGGATTCTGCCCTGATTCCCTCGCCTCTGGGTGCATCTTCAGCAGTTTTGCCCATCTTCAGCCATTTTGCCCATGCAGGGACAGCCTGTGCTCGATGTGCCCCAGACTGTTTCCCTTGAGGAACCACAGGTAGTTTGTGAGCCCTTTCCAGAGAGTCCCATCGAAGAGATTCCAAAGGAGGCACCTGGATACAGATTTGGAGGAAGGGGAGGGTTTCCCCAGATCACCCCCCCCCCGATGTCTCCTTTGGGAGACCTCATGGAAATCCTGCGTCAACAGGGGGGTGTTGGTCCGCCTCCAAGCTTTCCTCAGACGTGTCAGTGTTTCTGGAGGCATTCGGCACAGGCCCATCTACCTGCTGGGTAACCCCCCCCGCAGATCCCTTGGTGGACCTTATTGCCACCAGGACATGGAAGGAGCCTGATACCGTGGAGCCAATCCCCAAGCATCCCGACAAAATCCTGACCCCTCTTGTAGACAGACCTAGTTGGAACAAGGGGGCCCAGTGGACATCATGGTGGTAGCGGTTGCCACTAAGAAAGAACTAGCCCAGGAAAGTTCTACAGTTCATCCCCCTGACCGAGAGTTCAGGATAATGGATGATCTGGGAAAGGGGACATATGCTTCAGCCACCTTTTCTATAAGGGGCGCTGAATTATTTGGCCCACGTAACTCGACTGCAGCGAGACCTGGTCAAGGAGTTCACTGAGTCGCCCCCGGAGTCCATGTCACTGGAGGATAAAAGCGTATTCTTCACGCGAATGGCCACTCTCAAAGTGATTTCTTATATGTCCATGCACCTCCTTTCACATGCCACTGAAGGAGCGGAAAGGGTGGCCAGGTCCAGCATTGCCATGAGGCGACACCCCTGGCTCAGGCTATGTCAGTTCAAAGAACACTTTAAGGCGTCTTTCGCGAATGCCCCTTATGATGGTTCTTCCTTGTTTTGGAAGACGGTTCGTGAGATGTTGGTCCAGAGTGAAAAGGACTGGAAGACACTGTCTGCCATTGGGATCCACTTCTCTAACCCCCAAAGATCCTTTTCCAGGAATCAGCTGGGGCAAAAGATGATGTGGTTCCGGAAGTCTCAGTATTCCTGGGATACTCGGGACTCATCATCCCCTAGAGGCAGAGGGGGACAAGACAGATGCCGGCCCAGGGGCGGAGGGGGGGGGTTTCCAAGAAATTTGTCTCTAACCGTTCTCGGACAGGCCCACGCAGCAGCCCTGAGGGGTTGCCCGACTGCTCTGCTCTGGAGGCAGTCGGGGGTCGCCTTTCGATGCACCTGATGGCATGGGAGTCTGTGTCATCAGACCGTTGAATGCTTCAAATAATATCCAGCGGATATACCACCCCCTTTGTGGCTCCTCCCACCCCCCCAAAACACCTCCCAGATATTCCACCCGTGCAAATGGAGGTAGCAGCACTCGAAATAGAAAAGCTGCTAAGGAAACGAGTCGTCCAGCCCAACCCCCAAGATCAGTACGGATCAGACATATATTCCAGGTTCTGTAGTGCAAAGAAGACGGGGGACCTAAGGCCTATTCTGGACCTTTTCACCGTAAACCTGTCAATTGTCAAAGAGACGTTCCGAATGGTCACTCTACAGTCCATCCTTCCTTACCTGCAGGAGAACGACTGGATGTGCTCAATAGATCTCCAGGATGTGTACTACCATATAAAGATGCACAGATGCTCCAGGAGGTTCCTCCGCTTTCGACTAGGGGACACACTATCAATTCTAAGCCCTACCCTTCGGTCTCACCACAGCCCCAGGGTGTTCACCAAGATCATGGCAGTAGTAGAGGCTCACCTGAGGCTTCAGGGGATACTGGTCTTACCCGTACCTGGACAGTTGGCTCCTTCCCACTCCCACCAGGCGTGTACTTTGTCAGGCCAGAGACTATTTCCTGAAACTGTCAGACTTGTTGGGAATTACAATCAACATATCCAAGTCTTGTTTAGACCCTGTTCGGGTCTTAGACTGTATAGCAGTGAGAATAGCTACGTTACAAACTAAGGTCTTTCTAACTCCAGAGAGAGTTCGAAACTTACAAATTCATGTGTCTGTGATCCTTCAGTCTCATCTTCCTCCAGCCGTGGCGGTATTACGAGCCCTAGGTTCCATAGCAGCCACTGTTACTCTTCTTCCCTGTGCCCGTCTGCATAAGTGGGTACTGCAGTGGACACTAGTGGTCATTACTAGATCTACCTTTGGCGCATCCTATTCATATAAGCAATGTTTGCAGGAAGTCCCTCCTTTGGTGGATACACTCCTCGGATCTAATCAAGGGACAAACTTTTATTGCAGCCCCTCCCCAAGCCACATTGACTACGGATGCCTCCCAACTAGAGTGGGGGGGGGGCATTGCTCGGGCAGGACAGTCCAAGGCACGTGGTCCCTGATCAAGACCAAATTGCATATCAACATTCTAGAGATGAAGGGCGGTCTTGTTAGCATTGCAGGCCCTTCATGCCTTCCTTCCTCTGGGAACTATTGCAATTCAGATGGACAACATGTCAGTGGTCTGGTACATCAACAAACAGGGAGGAACCACATCTTATCCCCTTTGTCTCGAGGCCATGAGTGTGGGAATGGGCGATCTCCACCAACCATTTTCTGGTAGCAACGCACATTCCAGGTCGATCCAGCATACTGGCGGACACACTGAGCAGAACTATCTTGATATCTTAGGAGTGGTTTCTGAATCCTTCTGTAGCGGAGCAGATCTTCCTCGAATGGGGTCGGCCTTGTAGCGGAGCAGATCTTCCTCAAATGGGGTCGGCCTTGCTGCGATCTCTTCACATCTCCTTCCAACATGAAGTGCAGCGAGTTCTTCGCTCTGATCCCACCACAGGAAGAATCCCCCAGGGACGCTCTGGTCCATGCTTGGCCTCCTGGTCTTCTTTATGCTTATTCCCCCCTTTACCTCTCATGCCAAGATTTCTCCAGAAGGCTCGACAGTTGGGGAGCAAAGTCATCCTCATTGCCCCATTCTGGCCTTGCCAAGTCTGGTTTCCTTTCCTTTGGTCTCATCTGATAGTTCCTCCATGGATCTTTGATCCGATACTGGATCTCATTCCGCACCCCTCGAGGGTCCCTCATCCAAACCTGGGCAGCCTGAAGCTCACTGCTTGGCTGCTCCAGTTTATTGATTGCTAGGGCTCCCGGTCTGTCTTTCCTGGTCAAGACTATTCTGGTGGCAGCTCATAAATCGTCTACCAGAAAACTATGCCATAGCAAATAGAAGTGTTCCTCTATCTGGCCTTCTCAAAGGGATTTGGACCCTTTCACAGCTTCTATTCCAGCGATCCTTGAGTTCTTGGCATATATTTTCTAGCAGGGTGCCAGCTCATCTACAGTACAAGTTCAACTGGCTGCTGTTTCCAATTTCCATGTAGGTGAGAACATGGCTTCTTTAGCTTCCTCCAGACTTTGCAAAACCTTTATTAAAGGTACATTTCTTTTAAGAACCCAGTTAAAGATCCTATCCCTCCTTGGGACCT
This sequence comes from Protopterus annectens, assembly GCF_019279795.1. NCBI lineage: Eukaryota > Metazoa > Chordata > Ceratodontiformes > Protopteridae > Protopterus > Protopterus annectens. The sequence goes on from NC_056726.1 coordinate 385,354,993, forward strand.
TATCCTAGTTTTATAAGCTTTGGTTGCTCCACCTTTTGAGCCTGCTGCTTATGTGGATTTGAAATTTTTATCTTGGAAGACAGCTTTTCTAGTGGCTATTACCTTAGCTAGGAGTGTGTCAGAACTCCAGGCATTATCTGTCAAACCTCTATATATGGTTTTCCATAGAGACAGGATTTCACTTCGTACTAATCCCTTTTTTCTGCCTAAAGTGGCCTCTGAAAAGTACAATTTTGTACCTACCATAAATGTAGATGTTCGACTGTATACCCTGCTGCAGTCATTACACTTGGGTTATCCTGCCGTCAGGCGGTCCCGCAGTCGGCCCGAATTTCAAAGTCTTGGTCTGGCGTTGGTTGCTGTCGCTTCTTCCCTGACGTCAGTGCGCCAGGGGTATATCAGAGGCATCCAATGCCATTTTCTTCAGTTTTTCTTGCCCCAGATGTCAGGTGCCCCTAATAGGTAGGCAAAAAAAAAAAAAAATATATATATATATATATATATATATATATATATATATATATATATATATATACATATATAGCTATATAAAAATAAAACAAAACCCGTGGGCACAAGCAAATACACCACAGAGGTAGTATAGGATAGAGTGGTAGAGATAAGTTCAGCTAGTTCATAGGGGATGGAGGGAGGGTAACCTGGACTGCAGCAGGGTATACACTCGAACATCTACATTTATGGTAGGTACAAAACTGTACTATGTTCATCGTGTTACCCTGCTGCAGTCATCACACTTGGGTAGAATCCCAAAGCTAAGGATGAGTGGTGGAGTCAAAGAGGGTTAGGGGAGGCTAGAAGGCCCTGCAAAACTGCAGTGGCGAAGCCAGCTCTAGTCTTAGAGTAAAGTGGTAAGTGGTAATGTTTGGTGAAGGTGTGTACTGAACTCCAAGTTGCAGCTTCCAGAATATCCTTGGTTGGCACCCCCCTGAGGTAGGCTGTAGATGTAGCTGCTGCCCTGGTAGAGTGGGGCCTTATGATAGCAGGAACTGGTTTTCCATGGTGGGTGTAGCAAAAACGTATGCAATGTCCTATCCATTTGGAAATGGTCTGTTTTGAGAGAGCCTTTCCTTGTGATGCTGTAGCATAGGATACAAAAAGCTTGTCAGATTTTCTGAAAACCTTAGTTTTATCCAAGTAGTAACGTAGCTGCCTGTGAACGTCCAAGGAATGTAGGAGTCTTTCTCCTTTGTTCTGTGGATTTGGAAAGAAGGTGGGTAAATGGATGGTTTGATTTAGAGCCACACTGGATACCACCTTAGGCATAAAGGAGGGGTTAGTTCGTAGAGAAACTCTGTCTTGATGAAAAATGAGTAAAGACTCTACTGCCGTTAGTGCCTGAAGCTCTGAAACTCTTCTCGCTGAAGTAATTGCTAGCAGCAGGGCAGTCTTCCATGATATAAACTTTAAGTCAGCTGAGAAAGCTGGTTCAAAAGGAGGTAGCGCAAGTTTTTCCAGAACAAAGTTGAGGTCCTAAGTAGGTGTTGGTGCTCTCCTGGGAGGCCTAATGTTTTTGGCCCCTCTGAGAAACTGCCTTAGGAGTGGATGTGAAAATAGGGGAGGATCCGTGTTGTAGTGAGCTGAAATAGCTGAGGCGTGGATTTTAATCGATGAAAAAGAAAGCCCTTTGTGTAACATCTCAGTTAAATATTGCAAAATCTGAGGTATGTCAGGCTGAAGGGTATTTTGGCCTTTAGCTTTGTTCCAGGCGCAAAACCTTTTCCATTTGTCTGAGTAGGCTTTCCTGGTGCTGGACCTCCTGGCCTCCAGAATAACATCCATAACAGCTTGTGAGAGAGGAGCTGGCTGGTTACTTAGGTGATTTGCCATGCAGCCAAGTTTAAGGTTTTGAGTTGGCTGTGTAGAATCTGATTGTCTTGCTGTGTGAGCAGATGGGTAATTTGTGGTAGAATCCATGGTGGGCCCTGGGCCATATTCTTAATAGTGGGTACCAGTGCTGGCGTGGTCAGTCTGGGGCAATGGGTATCATTCGGGGTCTCTCCAGCCTGACTTTCAGCAGCACCTTTGTGAGAAGGGGTAATGGAGGAAAGGCATGTACTGTCAGCATTTTCCAACTGAATGAGAGTGTGTCCACCTTCCAAGCTTGATGGTGAAAAGTCCTTGTGCAAAATTTTGTTAGTTGATAGTTTTGGGGGCTGACAAATAGGTCTATGTCTGGGAGCCCCCATTTTTGAGTTATCATTGCAAATACTTGTGGATCCAGTTTCCACTTGTGGGGATCCATGATGTTTCTGCTTAGGTCGTCTGCCAATGTGTTCTTTTTTTCCTGGCAGGAATTGAGCTTGTAATTGAACTTGGTAAGCCAGTGCTGTGTTCCACAAGGTCATTGCTTGCCTGCATAGAGGGTAGGAGTGTGTACCCCCTTGCTTATGTACCACATTACTGTGGTGTTGTCTGTTCTTATGATAAGCTGTCCTGGATGTAAGAGGTCCTTGAAGGCTGTCAGAACATTTTGTACAGCTAGCATTTCTCTTTGATTGATGTGCAGATTCCTTTGATCTACAGTCCATATGCCTTGAATGCACCGTCCTGCCATGTGTGCCCCCCAGCCATAGTACGATGCATCTGTTGTCATAGTTTGCCTGGCTGGGGGTAAGATGAAAGGCTGACCCTTGTTGAGGAGACATGCCTGTGACCACCATAGGAACTTCTGTTGAAGGCAGGGAATGAGAGGTATCATTGTTTCCAAGCTGTGGCTGTGTGGAGTCTATACGCTTTTTAGGTCCCATTGTAATTTCCTCATATGCAGTTTTGCAAATGGTATTAGTAGTATGCAAGATGCCATGAAGCCCAAGGCCTGCAGAATTTTTCTTGCAGGGAGTTGGATCTTTGTTGCCATTGCTCTGAAATATTGAGTTAATTGTAGTTGTTTGTCTGGCGTCAGATAAGCCATCTGTGCCATTGTATTCAAGCTGGCACCCAGGAATGTCATATTTTATGAGGGCACTAGTTCTGATTTCTTTTCGTTTACTGTGTACCCTAGGCAACTTAGAAGATGTTTTACAAAAGCCAGGTATTGTAAGAGAATGTCCTTGCTTTCTGCTTGGATGAGGCAGTCGTCCAGGTATGGGTATATTTGAATTCCTCTTTGACTGCAGTATGCAATTACTGGTGCCAGGCATTTTGTGAAGACCCTGGGTGCAGTAGATAAGCCAAAGGGCAGTGCAGAGAATTGGTAATGGGTTGAACCTGCAATGAAACGGAGGTATCTTCTGCAATTTTGTCTGATAGGGACATGCAGGTATGCCTCCTTGAGGTCCAGCGTTACTAGCCAAGCTTTCTTGCCCAGCATGGGAAGAAGCTGCTGTAGTGTTAGCATCTTGAATTTGGGTACTTGCAAGAAGGTGTTTAAAATTGAAAGGTCCAGAATGGGTCTCCAAGCATTGTCCTTTCTGGGGACTAGAAAGAGCCTTGAGTAAAATCCTTGGCCTTGCTCCTGTGTAGGTACCAGTTGAATGGCTCTTATGTCCATGAGAGCTGTAATTTGTTTTTGTGCCTCTGCCTATTGATTTTGTGGCAGGTTTGGCATTCCTTTTATCCTTGGCAAGGTGTGGAAATGGAATCTGTATCCTTGTGAGATAATGTCTAGGACCCATTTGTCCTTTGTGACGATGCGCCAGTTGTCTGCAAAAAAGTGCTAATTTTCCTCCCAAGGGAGCTGCCAGGAGAGTTTTGCTTGGCAGTTTGAGGTATGTCATTGTGTTTGCCTTCTAGTAGTTTGTGGCGTGTCCTCTCCTCTCTTCTGTGTTGCAGTGCCCCATTGGCGAGGTTTGTAAGGGATTTGTGCTTGTCCTCTGCCCCTTGGGCGCCTGTATTTACCCCTCTGTGGTCTGTCAGAAGCTGGAAAGGACCAATTTTTTGTTGGCCAATTTCTGCTGAATCGTGGAGGCTGTACTTGTAAGAAATCTTTGACCGTCTGCATAGATTTTGCCTTATCCTCCATTTTCTTTAAAACCTCCTCTGATTTAACCCCAAATAAGACATCCTGCTGTAAGGGTGCATCTAGTAACTTTGCTTTAACATGATCAGGCAGAGATTGTTTCTTTAACCAAGCATGCCTACGTATCACAGACCCAGTAACAGCTGCTCTAGAGGAAGCTTCCAAGGCATCAAAACCACATTGTAAAGTATGTTTGCCCACCTGTTCAGCTGCATGCAACAGATCCTGCATTTCCTTGAATTCAGACTGTTGAGGGTGCGTGCCTATCTTTTGTTTTAGTTGAGACATTAGGAATTGCTGGTATTTAAGCATGTGAAATTGACAATTTAGTGCTCTCATAGCTAGAGTAGCTGAGATGTAAACCTTCTTCCCCTACCTATCTAGTGCTCTGGAGTCCCTTTCAGAGGGTACAGGATTTTTAGCCATAGAAGCCTTAGCCCCCTTGGGACCCTGGGAGATTGTCTCTGGATCAGCAACAGGGCTTTTGTATAGGAATTTGTGCGAGTCAGGCACTCTATAATAGCTATCTGGTTTGGCTGGAGCAGGAGGCAGAGAATCTGGATTTCGACTAGATTCTAAGAAAACATCATCCACAATGTCTAAAACTGGGGGGATAGCAAGGGGTCTGTGTGGGGGGAGTAAAATAAACTCTTGGTGCCTTTTCTTTGAGTCGGAGTAGCCCTGACCTTCCCAGTGGAAAAGTTCCCTCATGGTATGTAATGTTTCCCCAAAGGAATAATCTTCAGGGGGAGAAGCTGAGGGAATGGAGTCTTCAGCATCACAATCTTCATAAGGGGGAAAGGAGTAATCCTGTTCCTCAGAGGAGCCTGAGGAAACAGACACCTGATCAGGGGAGGCATAATCCTCCTCTTGTCTAGGCCTTTTGTCCGGGGGGGGGGGGGTTGGGAACCCCTGATCAAAGAAATTAAATCTTCAGCCATTTTAAGCATCTGTTTCTTAGGCATAGGGCCTTGACCTGGAGACTGAAGAGTAGTCTTTTTTGGTTTTAGAGGAGTCTTAAGTTTAGCATAAGATTTTATGGTGAGAGTAGTCGGTCTGAAGACACCTTCAGAAACCGAAGGTGTTTCTACAGCACCGACTTCTCCTACTGCAATGTCGTTTGTAGGGCAATAAAGAAAATGGCTGCGTCGGCCTAGAACTCTCTGCTGGAGAATCCAAAGCGGTCTGGGGATCCAATTCAGCAGTAGCCAGGGGCTGCGTAGGTGCCTCACTGAAAACGGGAGAACCAGCGACCGGCCCAGCCGAGGGCTCGGAGTCTGGCTTGGATTTAGGCTGCCTTTCTTTATCTTTGCGTTTTTTATGCACGCCGGTAGTCGGTTGCTCCGACGGCATAGTGTAATTAAATTTCCTACCGAAGTAGTGTCGTGCAAAATCAAAGCGTCGCTTAATAGTGCACTTATTGAACCTAGCACAAAACCGACAACCAGTGACGTCGTGGTCTGGGCCTAGGCAAGGTATACAAAAAGAATGAAAGTCCTTATGAGGTATTTGCTTCCCACAAGAAATGCAATTGTTAACTTTTTCTGACATCGGACTGAGGCAAGAAAAGGTTCCCAAACGGGATACTTAGCTTTGAAGACTTCGGACTGAAACTCGATTCGAAAATCTCAGATGTCGGCCGACTGGCACTTGCGAACTGCTTCTGCTTCAGGCACCGCGCGGCAAGAAAGACTGAAGAAAATGGCGTCGGATGCCTCTGATATACCCCTGGCGCACTGACGTCAGGGAAGAAGTGACAGCAACTGACGCCGGACCAAGACTTTGGAATTCAGGCCGACTGCGGAACCGCCTGACGGCAGGATAACACAAGTGTGATGACTGCAGCAGGGTAACACGATGAACATCAAAAATCAATCAATTTACATGTTTTCTTCCCAAATTTTCAGAACAGGGGTGATTCTAAGTTACACTTATTGGACATATACAGACAGCTACGTTTCTGCTTACACAGGGCTAAAGCCTTTTGCAAGTCAGATCAGTTGTTCGTGTCTTTTGCTGCACCATTTGTGGCAAACTGGTTTCTAAGGTAACCATTGCCAGATGGATTTCCCTTTGCATCCTTCAGGTTTACAAAGACAAAGGTATGTCTCTGCCCGTTCTACCACGTCCATGACTACATCAGCTGCTTTTTGGTCTAGAGTGCCTTTGGATGATATTTGTTCAGTGGCTACTTGGTCCTCATCTCACACCTTCATTTCTTATTGTATATTGGACATGGTATCTAGGGGGAGAGCATCATTTGGCTCTGCGATGCTCCGAAATGTCCTTCCATGAGGGCCACCCAAGGTTTTGGTAGCTGGGGTGTCCCACAAGTTGATGATCAAATGAAGTCAACTATTTCAGGTCAAGAAGTTACGTACTCACCATAACGTTCCATCTGAGTAGCTGGACTTCATTTGTCATCAGCCATCCTTCCCCGTGACCTTCTCATTATGTTTTTTGTATTGGCAGGCAGGAGAGAGCACCTTTGCGGCTCTCCTGTTTCTTATTGTTAGTGAGGGTTATTGGATCAGGTTCATGTGTGTGGTATTGCAAACTCGATCTGAGGGAAGGAAGGAGATGGAGGGGTGTTATGGTTAAGGGGAGGATCTTGGTGCTCGTATCAGATGCTGGTGAAGCTGCCGTCTCGGATCCCGTCCGGATCTGACATCCCACATGTTGATAAATTTAAGTCCAACTACTCAGATGGAGCGTTATTTTGAGTACATAACTTCCTTTTTTAGTTTAAGACCCAATAACAGTTGAAAGTAGAGTAGATTAAAACTTGTACTGGAATATTCTTGCCTAATTGACAGTTATTCCTGCAGGGAAATGCTATAGTAATCAACCTTTGAATTTGTGTTTGTACAGTCTGTGCTGCTTTCTTTTCATGACCATTAAATTGTGCGTGTTTTAACTATAATGCTGGTATGCTTATATTCCTATTTATCTGTGAAGGGTCTTATCCCAAGACTTGCGTCCAGTGGACCATTATTTAATGCAACTGTAGCAGGAATTCTATATCTTAAGAATGTAGCTTTTGGTACAGTAATTGCATGTCAATGAGTAAGTTTGAGAAATATTCAACACACAACAGGTATTCTTAGTACTGGATTTTATACCAGTCCTATGCCATAGATTACCCAGATGTGAATAAAGTAACATTGATCTGCTGCTAGAGTATAGATGTAATAAGCATCATACATAGTACAGTTTTAAAAGTCTTTTCCAATTCAAGACGCTCTCATTAAACTTGCGGCATCTTTTATCAACTAATTTTAGATCATCATTTTATCTGATTTAAACAATTTTTGACTGCAGGGTTTTTTTCTTTAAATGTAAAATAAGGCCATGTTTAATTTTCATGTAGTTTTATTCTGCCTGACTTTACATTCCATCTTCAAGTATTTTCATTTCTGAATCTTCCTTGCTACATTTCCAAAACTGTTTCTTTTTTGTTGCTCAGTTTACTTCCCTATTCTTTCAAAGCGCATCTTTCTTTTGATCTTGCAAGTATGATTGCCTATGAATTATTTCTCTGCTTGCAGCTCATTCTTCAGTAATATTTATTTTAGATGCAACAATGTTTTCTGCAATTTTGGCAGTTCTTTATGCAACAATCTCCTGAATATATACTCTGAAGCAGACTAAGGTCACCCTTTATGTCTTTTCCAAATTTTTTCTGGAGAAACTTTTTACAACCGTACATTATGGCTAATAGATCTTTCTTTCTGGATGTATTTTCCTGATCATCAGTAACCCCCTCAGATTACCATAGGCAGCTAGTTTATTATCTTGTAAAATTACTCTGGATTCTATTTTGAATTGTTTATCATGTAATATGACTGGCTTATTCATATCATAATACTTCTCTGTGAGAGCTTTAGTAGCCAGTTGAGCAATTTTCTGATTTTACACCTCACTGCATTACCAAGTTGCATCTTGTTTCAAAAATTTTCTGGCAACTTTATTTCGGACATATTTGAATTAAACTTTGAGAAGTACTGTAGTGTACCTAGAAAATATTTCTCTTGTTTATTCTGTACCACAGTTGTGCCATTCCTTCTTGAACCAATATGTCTCCAGCACAAGGCTGATTTTTACAGTTATTTCATTTAGCTTGAGGTTGGACTGCTTCAGTCTGCTCGATAATTGTCTCGTGTCATAGGTTCATAGGTAGGGACTAGGCTATTGGCCCCAGGGCCTATATAAGACTAGCCAAATGGTACCTGGCTTTTGCCACCCAAGAAAATTATTTCCTGTGCCCCTGTCAAGCAGAGCCACAGAAGTGATCCCTGGGGTGAATTTCCTATCTCCCATCCAGTCATCAAGATTTTTCTTGAAGAGTGCTAATGAGGATCTTTGTTTGATATAGATAGGTAGTTTGTTCCAGAGTATGGGAAGTCTCTGGGACAGGAATGTATCCCTCCAGCATGTTCTGTGTATTGTGGTGACAAGGTTTAAATCCCTAGACTGTGTCGCTCGGAGTGATTGGGATTTCTTTACGTGGAGCATGTCCAACAGCTCTGGGTTTGACATAGCTTTGTATGTTAGGCAGAGATCGCCTCTGAATAGGCGATATGTGACAGAGTAAAGCTGGAGTTTTTTGAGACTGTCTGCGTAGGGCATCCGAGGCCAGTAATCCTCTTTGTGAGGTATTTCTGTGGCCTTTCCAGTTGTTGTAGATGTCTTGTGAGGTACATCCCCATTGTACTCTATAATGGGTCTAATGAGTGATGAGTAGAGGGGAACAATGACCCCTTTTTTCCTGGATGAGAAACCTTTTGTGATGGTGTGCCACGTAGAAGGATTTCTTGACTACTGTGGCGATGTGATTATCAAAGGAGAGACTACTGTCCACCTGTGTCCTAAGGTCTCATCACACTTTCGGTGTTAAGCAGACTACTGCCTATGTGATAGTTCATGGGTACAGAGTTTTTACCAAAAGGGATGACAATGCACTTTTTGGCATTGAGCTTGAGGCCATGGCTTTGACACCAGGCATCTGTCTCAGTGAGGCCCTTTTGTAACTTGTCCACATCGTTGGGAGTTTTGATTATGGCTCCTAGTTTGCAGTCATCTGCGAACTTTGTTAGCCAAAGACCTTCTGTGTTAGCCTGTACTTCAGAGAAGTAGATACCAAACAGGAGAGGACCCGGAACTGAACCCTGTGGTACTCCACTTGTCACTGGTCTGAAGTTGTATTTAGAGTCTGCTATTTTTACAGTGTGGGTTTTGTCAGTGAGCCAGTTAGCAACCCATCTTGTGACATAGAGATTTATACCTAGTTTAGCGAGTTTATCTATAATTCCATAGTGGGGGATGGTGTTGAAAGCCTTGGCCATTCATTGGCTGCACCTCAAGCCAATATATCAGTGTTAACTCCTTCATGCCCATCAGTCAGTTGTATTACCGCTCTCTGAAATACCTCCAGGACTATTGAAATACTAAAGTCTCATGGTTCTCTTATCTTTCTATAAGCTGTACATGCAGACTGCTAGGAAACCTCCTCCTCGAGCTTAAATTGCCAAAATTCCAAAACAGGATCAGGTATAGATAAATATTTTGCATTTTGTGGTGTGAGGTACTGGTAAAATTTACTCTGGTGCTGTGGATGAGGCCTATGCCAGAGGAGTATAAAGACCCACAGACCATGGTCTTTGAGATAACATGGACAATGAGTCTTTCCCACATTACAGCTGTTTTCCAGGTGAGCTCTGTTTTGGAAATAACCAAGGATTGTAAAGTAGTCTGTGGATTAGCCTACACCCTTTGTTGCTTAAATACCTGAATATTTGAGTGTGGAAGACTGGGTAGGAGGCCATCCCACCCTTAGAGACAGTTAAGGATGCCATTATTATTGTCTGGGTACACTGACATTCTGGTCCTGCATTCCCCAAGAAGAGGGACTCCCTTCACACGACCCCATCTGAATGAAGTACATTCCTCCCTTGGTCTCTCCAAGATGACATCTCTGTGGAACCTATGTTAAACTGGGGAGAGCACACACGTTTTCACCTGAGTCTTAAGGTCTGGTGTGGTATGGTAATGCTCTAGTAATCTATTACAATAGTTACAAAATAGAGCATTACACTATCTGACTTAACTTTTGGATGTTTTACCCGTGTACAGAATATTGCCTTATTGAACTCTGGTGATCCTACTTGAGCTGGTGTTGACCACACATCTTCCATTTTTGCACCAAATTCTTCAATAGTATTAAGCTTTGGTCTCAGAAGTATTACTTAGATTAATGGAAAGAACACAAACTTTTCAGACCTTTGAATGTTGTTGGCTTACATCCCTTAGGAGGAGATCCTGTATGCTGTCAGCATAAACAAGACTCCTTCGTCACTGATCAGTCCAAATTGTGGTATGAGCAGAGTAATTGCGTCTCTTTCATTTTTCCATGGTGAGTGTGATTCTTGCCTGATAGATTTTTTTTGTGTGTGTGTGTGTGTGTGTGGGGTGGGGTGGGGGGGGGGGTATTGTCTAAGTTTAATTTTAAATATAAGGGTGTTGAGGAGTAGGCTTACTCGGCACAGGTAATCATTGAAAAGCTTTCATAATGTTGCAGTCTCGTCTGTATATCAGCCAGTAGCACAAAGTGACATATTGCGTTTCAGCTAACTGTGCATACTGAAGCTGCAGCATAGGTTTATTAGTGGTAAGTATTATTGAAATTTGGGGATGGGAATGTTTGGCTATGGTATGACTGGTAACAGGAGATTGGATACATTGTAGCAGACTAGCTGAACAGAAATATTTTATTGATTACCCTGTCTGTGTGTGATGTGAAATTTAAAGGCTTGGTCAAGTGTGGGTCTTAGAAAAATAAGGGATTGTATTGCTCATGATGTCTGCAGTTGGTGGGGGGTAGCTAGTTTTTGTAAGAGGGCAAATAACACCAGATTTACCGATTATTATCTCATTACCATATGTCTAGTTAGAGTTTTGGAAATTAGCTTGCTGTTCAAGTTTGTATGTCAGTGGTGGTTTTACCAGCATTGAGCTGTTAATCATGCGTGCATATGACTGCAGTGAGAGAGAAGGCAAAAATGAGTTGATCTACGAAAAGGGACGAGAGTAAGAGGACTCCTGCACTACACCAGTGTGTCTGTACGACACCTCTCAACCAGTCTTGATGGGGAAAAAACAGTTATTCCGGTTTCTTTCTATTAGTGTGTGTTAGTAACTATATATAATTTTAAGAAGCAGAAGTCTGTCTAATGACTACCGATACTGCAGTCTTGCCCAGCCAACCAACAAGAGCAGTAGTAACCTTTCTGTTATGTCAGTCCTGCTTCCTTAACAGCTTGTGCTCAAAGCAGCTGACTTCTTCACTCAACCCTAGTTATTGTACTGCCTAAAAAGGAATTTCAGGGTAACTTTGGTTTTAGTTGCTTTAAAAACTGTGTTTACCAAGCTTATTAACTAGTAAGGAATGTCTGTCAAACGGTGTTGTCATATAATCAAACAAGCTAGTTGTACATAGACCATCATTCCTGTTACAGAAAATGCTGTTGGTTATTGTGTATATGACAGTCACAGTACTAAAAACATGTTGATAGTTGCACAGCAGTAGCTTATGTGGTCAAAAATATGTTTGTATGAACATTTTCAAACATTTTGGTCAGAAAGTACTGCTTGGTGATTGGTCCATAAAAGATGTAGGAAACATGCTAGTTGATACCAAAAAAAATTGTAAGTTTGAATAAGACCTTTGCTCCTACCCTACTTAGGAGGGATGGGAGTATCTTGCAGGCTTTTGCTCTGGAAGTAATACCTAATTTTATAGTGGTCTTTTGGTGCCCTTCACCACTGTTATTACTTAAAAGCGAAATATAGGACTGTAGACTGTGAGTGGTTACAGCTGTGAGAGATTTGGTTTGTTATGACACCGTTTAGGCTGGAAAGTTGTTGACCAACTAATTTACTGCAGTGAAGAGAAGAATCTGTAGCTCCTTTGGTATATCTGTACTTTAGGGCTCCGCTTTTTAAATGTAGATTCTTGAGCTGTCCTCTGGTTCTTTGTACCCATGTAGCTTATTACTTGGGATTTGTCTCAGTCAGTGACACATCCAGAATTGTACCTGATGAAATAAAAATATATTATTGGCTAATCTGAGGGGACCCCCCCCCCTTGACTTCCCCCCATGTGGATGGATGGTCCCAGTAGCGGCTTTTGAAGATGTATAGCTGTATATAATTTGTTACCAATGTAGGTGTTAACATTTTCGTCATGATGATCTTCGTGTTTCACTGTTGCAGTCATTACATTTGGGTTATCGGCTTGCAGTAGCCCTCAGTCGGCCTGATTAACAAAGTCTTGGATCCTGCGTCAGTTGCTGTCCCTTCTTCCATGATGTCAGGGGTATAAAACATGCAGCCGACGCCATTACATCAGTCTTTCTTGCCATGCGGTGCCCGAAGCAAAAGCAGTTCGCAAGTGCCGGTCGGCCGACTCCTGAAATTTTCATTTTCGAGTTTCAGAACCGAAGTCTTCAACTAAAGCAAAGTACCCCATTGGGAGAACTTTTTCTTGCTCCTTACCGATGTCAGTAAAAGTTAATAATTGCATTACTTGTGGAAAGCAAAGACCTCCTAAAGATTTTCATTCGTACTGTATTCCCTGCCTAGGCCCTGACCACGATGTACCTTGCTGCCGGTTTTGTGCTTTATTTATTCAGCGCACTATCCGTCGTCTGTATATTTTCGCCTCTAAATATTTCGGTTCTCAGTTTAATTATCTAAAATGTCATCGGTTAGCCATCCGACTACCGGGATTCTGAAAAAACACAAACATAAAGACAGAGACAGGCCGCCGAGGTCCAAAACTGCTGACGACGCTTCTCCTAAGCCAGTCACCAGTTCGCCTGTACTCAGTGAGGCGCTTTTGCAGCCCCTGATACCCGCTACTTCTGATTCGCAGTCTTCTACTGAGACCCATTCGGAGTCCGGTATGCCACGACATGCTTCAGCTATGGAACCTGCAGATGTCTGTACCTTGGATGGGTCTGGAGCCACTGTGCAGGCACTGGCATCTGAGGGTGTATTCAGGCCTACAGACTTGCATATTAAACTGATGCCTCCTTCTTCATTTAGGCCTAAATCATGAACCATGCCTAAAAAAACAACGCCCAGGCCGCATGCTCAGGCTTCTATGCTTAAAAAACAAATGAGTGCCTGAAGATCTTATAACTCTAATCATGGGAAGCCAACCTCCCCCTTCAAAGAGACCTAGGACTGAAGTTGTTTATGAATCTTCTGACCAGAATTCTGATTTTTCTGATTCTTCTGATGATCTGGATTTGCCCTTATCTACTTATGAGGATTCTGATGCAGAGGACTCTATTCCATCTGCTTCCCGTCCAGAGGATTTTTCTTTTAGTGAAACCTTACAATACTGTAAGGGAGCATTTCCACTGGGAAAACCAAGATTTTTCTGATTCAAAAAAAGAGGCTTCGGGATTTCTTACTCCTTCCTCAGCATAGGCCTTTAGCTATTCCTCCTGTACTAGACATTGTTGATGATGCTTTTTCGGAATCTAGTTTGGTCCCTGATCTTTGCCTCCTGCTCCCAGAAAACCTGACAGATATTACAGGGTTCCTGATTCACACAAGTTCCCTTTTAAAAATCCTATTGCGGATCCGGAGACTATTTCACAGGGACCCAAGGGCATTAAGGCTTCTACTGCTAAATACCCTACCCCTTCTGATAGAGACTCCAGGGCGCTGGATAGATGGGGTAAGAAGGTTTACACTTCTGCGACCTTGGCCCATTAGGGCTTTAAACTGCCAGTTTCATATGTTAAAGTATCAGCAACATGTTATTAGATTGCTTAAACAGAAAATGATGTTGATTCCTGACTAAGCGGAAAATAAAGAATTACAGGATTTAATGCATTCTGCTGAACAGGTTGGAAAACATACTTTGCAATGTGGATTTGATTCATTAGAGGCCTCTTGCAGGGCTGCTGTTACTGAGTCTGTGCTCAGAAGGCATGCTTGGCTTAAGGAGCAATCTTTGCCTGATCATGTTAAAGCTAAATTGTTGGATACTCCCTTAAATCAGGACTGCCTGTTTGGCAGCAAGGCTGAGGAAGTTCTTAAAAAGATGCAAGATAAAGCTAAATCTATGCAAACTATTAAAGATTTCTTACAAGTTCAGCCTCCTAGATTTCGTAGGCACTGGCCCTCAGAATTGGTCCTTTCCTGCCCCTTCCAGGTCTTCTCAAGCCAAACCCAGACACAGCAGAAATCCCAGGTTTCAGTCTCAGGGGGGACACACAAGACTAAGCACTGGGGGGTTTCCGCACCCAAATCAGGGAGTAGTAAGATTCCCCCCTATGGAAAACTGTCTCAATGACTTGCTTTTAAAACTTACAAGCACTTCCCAACTGAATGCCCCTTTAGGCAGAAAGATTGGTCTGCAGGCCAAAAACTGGGAACTCATTACCCAGGACAAATGGGTGTTAAATATAGTATCCCAAGGATACAGATTTCACTTCCACACCTTACCAACACCAAGCGGGTGGCCAGATCTACCCCCAAATCAGTGGGCAGAGGCCCAAAATCAAATACTTAAGCATGGGGGCTATTTAATTGGTACCAGAAGAGGAAAAGAGACAAGGTTTCTATTCGAGATTTTTTCTGGTACCCAGAAAAGGCAATACATGACGTCCTATCCTGGACCTTTCTACTCTAAATACCCTTCTGGTGATTCCAAAATTCAAGATGCTGACTCTTCAGCTGCTTCCTATGCTAGGCAAAGATGCATGGTTGGCAACACTAGACTTAAAAGAAGCATACCTGCACATCCCTATCAGGGAGTCTTGCAGAAGATACCTACACTTCAAAGCAGGCTACATGCACTGTCAGTTCTCTGCACTGCCCTTTGGCTTCTCTACTGCGCCCAGGGTATTCACAAAGTGCCTAGCTCCAGTCATTGCATTTTGCAGGCAAAGAAATATTCAAATATACCCATACCTGGACGATTGTCTAATTCAGGCAGAAAGCCAGGACATACTTTTGAATCATCTGATCTTTGTTCGAAGGGTACTGACTTGTCTGGGGTACACCATAAACGAAAAGAAATCACAACTGGTACCCTGTCAACAGATTATATTCCTGGGAGCAAGCTTGAATACAGCTTTCCAGATGGCTTTCCTAACGCCAGATAAAAGGATTCATTTGACAACCTACTTCAAACAATTGGCCACAAAAACCCAGATGTTCATCGTGCATACAGCTGCAGTCATTACAGATGGGTTATCCTGCCGTCAGGCGGGTCCTCGGTCAGCCGAATTCCAAAGTCTAGGTCCGGCGTCGGTTGTCGTCGCTTCTTCCCTGATGTCAGTGCGTCAGGGGTATAAAAGAGGCAGCCGACACCATTTTCTCCAGTCTTTCTTGCCATGCGGTGCCCGAAGCAGAAGCAGTTCGCAAGTGCCGGTCGGCCAGCTCCTGAGGTTTACGAAAGTATTTCAGCCGAAGTCTTCTTTAAAGCTAAGTACCCCGTTGGGGAAACTTTTCTTGCCTCAGACCGATGTCAGACAAAGTTAATAATTGCATTTCTTGTGGGAAGCAAATACCATATAAGGATTTTCACTCTTTCTGTATACCTTGCTTAGGGCCAGACCACAACGTCTCGGCCTGCCGTTTTTGTGCTAGGTTCAACAAGCGCACTATTAAGCGCCGGGCGGAGTTCGCCCTTCATTATTTTGGCAAAAAATTTAATTATATCATGTCGATGTCCTTCAAGGATGCATCTGCAGTCATCACATATGGGTTGTCCTGCCTCAGGCAGCCCTTCGGTCGGCCGGATTCCAAAGTCTGGGTCTGGCCTCGGCTGATGTCGCACTTTCCCGATGTCAGAGTGTCTGGGGTATAAAAGCATCAGCCGACGCCATCTTCCCCAGTCTTTCTTGCCGCGTGGTGCCCGAAGCAGAAGCAGTTCGCAAGTGCCGGTCGGTCAGCTCCTGTGATTCAGCTACCGAAGACTTCGAAAAAGCTAAGTACCCCGTTGGGGACTCTTTCTTGCCTCAGCCGATGTCAGATAAAGTTAATAATTGTTTAACCTGTGGGAAACAAATACCTCATAAGGATTTCCACTCTTACTGTCTCCCCTGCCTAGGCCCAGACCACGACGTCTCGGCCTGTTCAGCCTGTGCTTCCTTCAACCGACGAACTCTTAGACGTCGGTCGGAGTTTGCAGAGGAATTTTTTGGGGCTAGTTTTGCTTATAAAATGCCGTCGGAGACTCCGACTTCACATTTAGTCAAAAAACGGAAGGACAAGGACCGACACACGCAGGCCGCGGTTTCGGCTGAAACCTCGGTCAGGCCTACCGCGAGTGTCTTGGTCTCGGCTGAAACAGAGTCCTTGGCTCTTCCTACTACCGACACCACACAACTGACTTCCTCGGCCCTGGAGGCCCTGGCCAAGTCGGTCATTGAATTACCTACTGAAACCGGTGTCCAGGAACCTTCCGACACCATTACTGTAGATAAGTCTACTCCTGCACGTGGTGCAGCCAGACCCCCTGCTTCCATGTCCATTAAGGCTTTCTCTAGAGGTAAGGCTGCTAAACTTTCTAAGGCTTTGCCTCCCAAAGTTTCCTCGAGACCTTCTTCTAGCTCTCAGATTCTTACCCTAGCAGAGGATCTGATTTCATTAATTAGAGGCTCCCAACTTCATCGGACAGGGGCTCTCAACCACCTCCGGACAAAAGGCCCAGTGTTGAGCCCTCTGATCCACAGTCCTCAGATGAGTCCATGGATGGCTCTGCTCTGTCAGACCACCAGGAGGAGGCTTATTCGGCCTACGAGGATTCTGATGCTGAAGAATCTATTCCCTCGGCCTCCCCTCCTGAAGAGTTTTCATTTGGAGAAACATTACACACTATGAGAGAACATTTTCAATGGCAGGGTCAGGAATTCTCTGATTCCAGAAAGAGATTAAGGACCTTTTTACATTTACCTCAGCACAGGCCCTTAACTATACCTCCTGTTTTGAATGTAATTGATGATGTCTGTTCAGATGCTTGTACTGCCCCTGACTCTCTCCCTCCGGCTCCTGCCAAACCTGATAGGTACTACAGGGTCCCGGATTCACATTTTCACCTGTACAAGGCCCACACTGCTGATCCAGAAACTATTTCCCAGGGCCCTAAAGGGGTTGCAGCTGCCACTGCTAAAAATCCTCTTCCCTCTGAAAGGGAGTCCAGAGCATTAGAGAGATGGGGTAAGAAAGTGTATACTTCTGCAACTCTTTCCATGAGGGCATTAAACTGTCAATTCCATATGATACAGTATCAAGAGTATTTACTAGATGAATTGCATAAGAAACTGTCCTCTTCTGAACCCCTTGATCGTAAATCCCTCCAGGATCTGGTGCATAACTCCCAGCAGGTTAGTAACCATTTCTTGCAGTGTGGTTATGATGCATTGGAAGCTTCATGTAGATCTGCTATGACAGGTGCAGTTATATGTAGGCATGCCTGGCTGAAGGAGCAGTCTCTGCCAGACCATGTTAAAGCTAAGCTTTTGGATGCTCCTATGGAAAAGCAAAAATTATTTGGTTCCACGGCTCAAGAGGTTTTAAAGAAATTTGAAGAAAAAGCAAAATCTGTGCAAACAGTTAAAGACTTTCTGCAAGTCCAACCACCGAGATTCAGCAGAAATTGGCCTACTAAGAATTGGTTCTTTCCAGACTCGGACAGATCTCAAAGAGGCAGAAATAGACGTGCCAGAGGTAGAGGGCAAGCTAGAGGCTCCTACAGAGGCCGTCAGTGGCAGCCTCCCAACCAGAGAGGTAGTGCAGGAACTACAACTCCTACACCAGGACAGACTCAATGACTTTATTTTGACTCCGCCGTCCAGGGCTCAATTAGAAGCACCTTTGGGCGGAAAGCTTTCTTTATTCTCAAAAAAATGGCACAGCATTACAGGGGACACATGGACACTGCAAATAATAGACAAAGGATACAGGTTCCATTTCCACTCATTGCCAAAAAGAAAAGGCATGCCAAACCTGCCACCAAATCAGAGGGCAGAGGCTTTGAAGCAAATTACCAACTTAATGCAAATGAAAGCCATAGAAAAGGTACGTCTTTCAGAACAAGGCCAGGGATTTTACTCAAGATTATTCCTTGTTCCAAGAAAAGAAAATCAATGGAGGCCTATTCTCGACTTGTCCACACTGAACACGTACCTCATTGTGCCAAAATTCTAAATGCTGACTCTACAGCAACTCCTTCCCATGCTGGGCAAGGGGTCTTGGCTGGTGACTCTAGACCTCAAGGAGGCATACCTGCATGTCCCTATTCGACAAAGCTGCAGAAGACACCTCAGATTTCTTGCAGGGTCAGAGCATTATCAATTCTCAGCATTGCCCTTTGGCTTATCTACTGCGCCCAGAGTATTCACGAAATGCCTAGCATCAGTAATTGCACACTGCAGACTTCAGGGGATTCAAATCTACCCTTATCTGGACGACTGCCTAATACAAGCGGACAGCAAGCAAACTTTGTTAAAGGACTTGAACTATGCCATCCACCTGTTACAGGCCTTGGGATATACAGTCAACATCCACAAATAAAGACTGGTTCCATCCCAAAGAATAACTTTTTTGGGTGCGGATCTAGACACAACCACCCAGATGGCTTTTCTTACAGAAGAAAAACAAGAACAGCTACCAGTTTACTTTCAGAATCTCACAAGACAAACTCAGATGACTGCAAGGAAAATCCTGCAGGCCCTGGGTTACATGGCATCTTGCATTCTTCTGATTCCACAAGCAAGGCTGCATATGAGGAAATTACAATGGTACCTAAGAAGTTTATGGACTCAGCACAGTCACAGCTTAGAAGCTCTGATCCCACTCATTCCTTGCCTTCAAAAGGAATTCCTGTGGTGGGCTCAAGCCTGCCGGTCGAACAGCGGGCTGCCCTTCAGCAAGCCAAGAGCCAACCAAACCATCACCACGGACGCTTCAGACCAAGGTTGGGGAGCGCACATGGAGGACAGATGTATACAAGGGCTATGGTCACAAAGAGAATTGCACATGCACATAAACCAAAAGGAATTGCTGGCAGTGATACACGCAATCGAGGCCTTTAAACCTTTCCTTCAGCAAGGTCACCTGCTCATAAGGACAGACAACACCACAGTTATGTGGTACATAAACAAGCAAGGAGGCACCCATTCCTACCCTCTTTGCAGACTGACAATGAACCTATGGGAACTGGCATTGAAACTCAACATACAACTACAGTCCCAATTTGTGCCAGGGAAAGACAATACACTGGCAGACAGCTTAAGCAGAACTACCATGGATGCACACGAATGGATGCTACACCCAGACATCTTCTTACAAATCACACTATCATGGGGAAGGCCGGAAATAGATCTGTTCGCTTCCCCCCTAAATCATCAACTGAAGAAATTCTGCTCAAGGACATACCACCCACAAGCATGGAAGGTGGACGCTCTCTCTTTCAGCTGGAAAGATCTAACAGTGTATGCTTTCCCACCTCTTCCACTAATGACCAAAGTCCTACTGAAGATCAGGACAGAGCAGCCCAGAGTAATCCTGATAGCCCCAAACTGGCCAAGACAGCACTGGTACCCACTGTTAAAGAGCTGGTCACAGACGAAACCATGGCCTCTCCCCCTATGGCCACTCCTGCTGACGCAGCACAATTTCAGGACTCTACACTCCAACCTGAAAACCTTGCAGCTAACTGCCTGGAGAATACCATGACTCCTCCTCAGGATAACCTATCCCAGAGAGTGAAGGATATTATTATGGAAGCTCGCCGACCTTCCACAAGGAAGGCATATACAGCTAAATGGAAAAGATTTCACACCTGCAACACAGCAAAGGGCCTAGATGTGACTGTGATGAATATGGCATATATACTGGAATATTTGGCAGAATTGTCCCACAGTGGCCTGTCTTACTCTTCCATCAAGATACATGCCTCAGCAATCTCAGCAGAATACAATCTAAATCCACCTGTCTTCTCTCACCCTCTACTAAGACAGTTTCTAAGGGGAATCAAAAACATTAATCCTCCAAGGAAGCCACCTCTACCTACTTGGGACCTGAATTTCGTGTTGGAAAAACTAACACTTCCTCCCTTTGAACCAGCAGCATCGGCAGGTGTACAGTTTTTGTCTTGGAAAACTGCCTTCCTTCTGGCCATAACCTCAGCAAGAAGAGTATCTGAGCTACAAGCTTTAATGGCGGTGCAGCCATTCCTTATCTTTCATCAGGACAGAGTTTCTTTGAGGACCAATCCTACATTCATGCCAAAGGTGGTATCCAGGGTATCTTTGAACCAAGCTATTCATTTGCCTACATTCTTCCCACAGCCTCAAAATAAAGGGGAGAGATTTCTGCACACCCTGGACATACACAGACAACTACGCTACTACTTGGACAGAACTAAAAGTTACAGAAAGACTGACCAGTTGTTTGTAGCATATGCTGCTGGGGTACAAGGAAAAGCAATTTCCAAACAGACAATTTGAAATGGATAGGAAATTGCATTCGTTTTGTTACTCCTTTCATGGAAAGACTGTGCCAGCTAACATTAGACCTCATTCCACGAGCCACAGCCACCACCACAGCCTTCCTTAGAGGGGTGGCTACAAAAGACATTTTAGAAGCTGCTACATGGAGCTCCGTGCATACATTTGCCAAGCATTACAATTTGCCTTTATACTCCAGATCCAGAGCAGGTTTTGCTACGGCAGTCCTGCAGGGTATCTTAACTACACCATCCTTCTCTTAGTACCTCCACCCCCAGTTTGGCTATGGTATTCTACCCATATGTGATGACTGCAGATGCATCCTTGAAGGACATAGTACAGTTTTGTACCTACCATAAATGTAGATGTCCGATAGGTATGCATCTGCAGTCAGGTTTACCCTCCCTCCTACCCCTCTGTGGTATTCCTAGGGTGCTTACCCCTCTTTTAGCTAGCTGGGGGAATCTATTATGGTGTATTTGTTTATATATACTTGTATGTATATATATATATATATATATATATATATATATATATATATATATATATATATATATATATATATTGTTGCAAATGTTTGGAATTTTATTGCATTTATCCAAATTTAGCCTTCCTAGAGGGCACCTGGCATCTGGGGCAAGAAAAACTGAGGAAGATGGCGTCGGTTGATGCTTTTATACCCCAGATGCTCTGACGTCGGGGAAAGTGCGACATCAGCCGAGGCCAGACCCAGACTTTGGAATCCGGCCGACCGAAGGGCTGCCTGAGGCAGGACAACCCATATGTGATGACTGCAGATGCATACCTATCGGACATCTACATTTATGGTAGGTACAAAACTGTACTTTTACACCAACGCCAGTTTTAAGCAAAAGACGCAAAGACAAGGACCGACATCCGAGGTCTGCACCGAGTACTGAGACCACGCTTAGGCCGACTACCGGTTCTCCGGTTCTCAGCGAGGTGCCTACGCAGCCCCTGACTACCGATGAAACTATTTTACCGGTGACTTCAGTACCCGAGGTCGCAGGCTCCTCGGTCGCCATTCCCACTGCAGATATCGACGCCACTCTTGGCGGGGAAACTGAAAATTTAGTGAGGCCTGCCATTTCTGAAGGCGTCTTCAGGCCTACCACCTTCTCTATTAAATCCTTCACTACATCTAAAGCTGCCATGAAAACTAAAAAACAGGGTCCTCAGACCTCCTCTCAAGGCCCCATGCCTAAAAAACACATGCTTAAAATGGCTGAGGATTTGATAACTCTCATCAGGGGTTCTCAACCCCCTCTGACAAAAGACCCAGACTGGAAGAAGACTACCCTTCCTCAGACCAGGCTTCTATTACTTCAGACCATTCTGAGGACCAGGATTATGCCTATTCCCTTTTTGAAGACTCTGATGCTGAGGAGTCTATTCCCTCGGTCCCCCCCCCCCCCGAGGACTACTCTTTTGGGGAAACCCTGCATACATTGAGGGAGCACTTCCACTGGGAAGGCCAAGATTACTCAGATTCCAAGAAAAGACTCAGTGAATTTCTACTGCTCCCCCAGCGTAGGCCCCTGGCTATCCCTCATGTTTTAGATATTTTGGATGATGTGTACGCAGAAGCCAGTCTTAATCCAGATTCTTTACCTTCAGCCCCTGTTAAACCAGACGGGTATTACCGGGTTCCTGATTCTCACCAGTTCCTTTATAAAAGCCATACTGCTGACCCAGAAACAATTTCACAGGGTCCCAAGGGAATAAAGGCCTCTACTGCTAAAAACCCTTTACCTTCAGAGAGAGATTCCAGAGCATTAGAAAGGTGGGGGGATAAAGGTGTATACATCTGCCACTTTAACCATGAGGGCATTAAACTGTCAATTTCATATGTTAAAGTACCAACAATTTTTGTTATCTCAGCTGAAAAGCAAAATGACACAAACAGAACAACCAGATTTTAAAGAGTTGCAGGATTTGTTGCATGGAGCAGAGCAAGTGGGTAAACATACCTTGCAGTGTGGTTTTGATGCTTTAGAGGCCTCATGTAGAGCTGCTGTCACGGGGTCTGTCATACGTAGGCATGCTTGGCTCAAAGAGCAAACCTTACCAGATCATGTCAAAACAAAGTTATTAGATGCACCACTTCAAAAAGATGTATTGTTTGGCGTTAAAGCTGAGGAGGTACTAAAGAAAATGGAGGAAAAAGCGAAATCTATGCAAACAGTGAAAGATTTCTTGCAGGTGCAACGTCCATGCTTCAGCAGAAACGGGCCTTCAAAAAATTGGTCCTTTCCAGCCACGGACAGACCTCAAAGGGGCAGATACAGATGCCCAAGGGGTAGAGGACAACCTCAAGGATCTTACAGAGCTAGACAGTGGCAAGCACCAACCCCAAGAGGTGGAGAAGATAGATCACAGTCATTTAGAAAACAGACACAATGACTTCCCCCTATGCCTGCCAAACAAAGCTATAATGGCAGCACCTTTGGGCAGAAAACTGGCATTATTTTAAAAAAACTGGCACATTGTTACAAAAGACAAATGGATTCTGGACATTATAGACAGAGGCTACAGGTTCCACTTCCACACCCTTCCAAAAATGAGAGGCTTGCCAAACCTGCCACAAAATCAATGGGCAGAGGCACAAAGACAAATTTCCGCTCTCATAGATATGAAAGCAATTCAAGCGGTACCTGCAAAAGAACAAGGTCAAGGTTTTTATTCCAGACTATTTCTGGTACCAAGGAAGGACAAAGATTGGAGACCCATCTTAGACCTATCCATCCTAAACACATATCTACAGGTGCCAAAATTCAAGATGCTCACATTACAGCAGCGTCTTCCCATGCTGGGCAAGGAGTCTTGGCTGGTAACGTTGGACCTCAAGGAGGCATACCTGCATGTCCCTATCAGACAAGATTGCAGAAGATACCTCAGATTTCTTGCAGGTTCAACCCATTACCAATTCTCTGCATTGCTTTTTGGCTTATCTACTGCTCCCAGAGTGTTTACGAAATGCCTGGCATCAGTAATTGCCTTCTGCAGATAACAAGAAATACAAATTTACACATATCTGGACGACTGCCTGATCCAAGCGGACAGCAAGGGCATTCTATTGCAGCATCTGGCATTTGTAATAAAACTGTTAAACTACCTGGGATACACAGTGAACAAAAAGAAATCAAAACTAATACCTTCTCAACAGATAATTTTCCTGGGTGCCAGCTTAAATACAACCACCCAGATGGCCTACCTCACGCCAGACAAACAAGAGCAACTGTCTCAATACTTCAACAAAATGGCAACTTTCACCAGACTAACTGCAAGGAAAGTCCTGCAGGCTCTGGGATACATGGCATCTTGCATCCTACTAATACCATGTGCAAAGCTGCATATTAGGAAACTACAATGGTACCTAAAAAACTTATGGTCTCAACACAGCCACAGCTTGGAAACAATTATACCACTCATTCCATGCCTTCAAAAGGAATTTTTGTGGTGGGCTCAAGCATGCCAAAGAAACACAGGTTTCCCTTTCTGTTTACCTCAAACAACTCAAATCATCACAACGGACGCCTCAGACTACGCCTGGGGAGCACACATGGCAGATCAGTGCATTCAGGGAAATTGGTCCCAAAAAGAGAAGCACCTACACATCAACCAAAAGGAGATGCAAGCCGTGCAAAATGCTCTTATGACCTTCAAAGACCTACTACATCCAGGCCAGCTATTGATAAGGACAGACAACACCACAGTCATGTGGTACATAAACAGGGGGGAACTCATTCATACCCTCTGTGCAGGCAAGCCATGACCCTGTGGAACACAGCACTGGAATTACAAATTCAACTACAAGCACAATTCTTGCCAGGGAAGGAAAACACACTGGCAGACAACCTAAGCAGAAATATGACAGACCCACACGAATGGAAGTTGCATCCTCAAGTCTTCTCAAAGATAACTCAGGCATGGGGACAGCCAGACATAGATCTATTTGCTACCCACAGAAATTACCAGTTGGAAAAATTCTGTTCAAGGACCTATCATCCACAGGCCTGGAAAGTGGACGCGCTCTCTTTCAATTGGACAACATTGACAGTCTATGCCTTCCCGCCTCTTCCTCTACTGACCAAAGTTCTATTAAAAGCCAGAGCAGAGAGGCCACAAATGATTCTCATTGCTCCAGACTGGCCACGACAACACTGGTATCCTCTCCTAAAGAGCCTGACACACTCACCACCATGGATCCTACCTCTATTTCCTCTTCTGTTGTCCCAGCACAACTACAATACTCTTCACAGCCAGCTCAAAACCCTAAATCTAGCTGCATGGAGAATACCTTAATTTCCCAACAGACTCTCCTCTCCAAGGAGGTGCAGGATGTCATCTTGGAGGCCAGAAGACCCTCTACTAGAAAAGCCTACTCCGCCAAATGGAAACGATTTTGTTCCTGGAATCAAGAAAAGGGCCAGAATCCTTGGGTAATAAATATACCTCAAATTTTACAGTACCTAGCTGAGATGTTAAACAGTGGCCTTTCCTTCTCCTCCATCAAGATCCACGCTTCAGCCATTTCTGCACAGTACAATACAGATCCTCCTTTATTCTCACATCCTCTATTAATGCAGTTCCTCAGAGGGGCAAAAAATATAAAACCCCCACGGAAACCACCAGTCCCAGCTTGGGACCTCAACTTCGTATTGGAAAAGCTGACCCTGCCTCCCTTTGAACCGGCTTCTTCAACAGAGCTACAATACTTGTCGTGGAAAATAGCCTTCCTTCTGGCTATTACCTCAGCATGCAGGGTTTTGGAGCTACAGGCCCTTATGGCTATGCAACCATTCATCATTTTCCATCAGGACAGAGTTTCCTTACGAACCAACCCTACCTTCATGCCAAAGGTAGTATCCAGTGTAGCTTTGAATCAGACTATTCATTTAACTACCTTCTATCCAAATCCACAGAACAAAGGGGAGAGACTACTACATTCCTTGGACATTCACAGACAGCTTCGTTATTACTTGGAGAGAACAAAGTAATTCAGGAAATCTGAGCAACTCTTTGTGTCCTATGCTACAGGTGCTCAAGGAAAGGCGATTTCCAAACAGACAATTTCAAAATGGATAGCCCACTGCATACGCTTTTGTTATTCATTTCATGGAAAATCTGTGCCTGTATACATCAGATCCCACTCCACCAGGGCTACAGCTACCTCTGCAGCTTTCCTCAGGGGGGTCCCTACCAAGGACATTTTGGAAGCAGCTACTTGGAGTTCAGTGCACACTTTCTCCAAGCACTACCACCTTCCACTATACTCAAAATCTAGAGCGGGCTTTGCCACAGCAGTCCTGCAGGGCATCCTAGCCCCTCCTAGTTCCACTTAGTGCCTACCACCCTTACTTAGCTTTGGGATTCTACCCATCTGTAATGACTGCAGCTGTATGCACGATGAACATAGTACAGTTTTGTACCTACCATAAATGTAGATGTTCGAGTGCTCATACAGCTGCATTCCAGGTTACCCTCCCTCCATCCCCTCTTAGGACAGGCCTTATGACAAACACCTTTATCATATAACCTATTTGGGGTATTCTTTTATGGTGTATTTGCTTGCAACTACTGTTTTTTGATTTATCTACATTGCATGTTTGCATAATATTATGATGTCCTTCAAGGATGCATCTGCAGTCCTTACAAATGGGTTGTCCTGTCGTCAGGCAGCCCTTCGGTCGGCCGGATTCCAAAGTCTGGGTCTGGCCTCGGCTGGTGTCGCACTTCACCCGACATCATAGCTGCAGTTCTTCGGGTATAAAGGCATCAGCCGACGCCATTTTCCTCAGTCTTTCTTGCCGCGTGGCTCCCGAAGCAGAAGCTGTTCGCAAGTGCCGGTCGGTCAGAACCAGAGATTACTACTACAAGTACCGAAGACTTCTAAAAAGCTAAGTACCTCGTTGGGGACTCTTTCTTGCCTCAGCCGATGTCAGAAAAAGTGAATAACTGTTTAACTTGTGGGAAACAAATACCTCATAAAGATTTCCACTCTTACTGCTTACCTTGCTTAGGCCCAGACCACGAAGTAGCAGCTTGTCTAGCCTGTGCTTCTTTCAACCGACGGACGCTTAGACGTCGGTCGGAATTTGCTGAAGAGTTTTTGGCTCGCTTTTGCTTACATTATGCCGTCGGATACTCCGACTACGCAAATTTCTAAAAGCGCAAGGAAAAGGACCGACACTCGCGGTCCGCGGTTTCGGCGAAACTGCGGTTAAGCCAACATGAGTGTCTCGGTTTCGGCTGAAACCGAGTCCACGGTTCTTCCTTCGGCCAAAAGCTTGCCACTTACCGAGGCCTCATCCAGCTTGGCTGAATCTGCTACTGAAATCCCACCTGCTCTTGCAGGTTCACAGGTTTTATCTGATACTATCCCTTTGGATATTTCTACCCCTGCACGTGGAGCTGCTAGGCCTCCTGCATCCATGTCGATTAAGGCCTTTGCCAGGGCTAAAGCAGCAAAAACTACCAAATCTGTGCCTGCTAAGACCCCCTCTCACAGGCCTAGCTCTAGTTCACAAATGCTTAGTCTAGCAGAGGATCTCATTTCCTTGATCCGGGGATCCCAACCACATCCAGACAGGGCCTCTCACCCACCTCCAGAGAAGAGGACTAGAGTAGAGCCCCCTGAGCCAGTTTCTTCAGATGGCTCCTCTGATGAATCAGATAATTCAAACCCTCCAGAGGGCCCTTTTTCTCCTTATGAGGACTCTGATGCAGAAGAGTCCATTCCTTCTGCCTCTCCGCCTGAGGAATTTTCTTTTGGGGAAACCTTGCATGCTATGAGGGAACAATTTCAATGGCAGGGCCAGGATTTTTCAGACTCTAGGAAAAGGCTTAGAACCTGCATTTGCCACAGCATAGGCCTTTAGCCATTCCTCCAGTACTTACTGTTGTGGATGATGCTTTTAATGATGCTTGTACTGCTCCTGATTCTCTTCCTCCGGCCCCTGCTAAGCCCGATAGGTACTACAGGGTTCCGGACACACATTATCATTTGTATAAGGCCCCTTTTGCAGATCCCGAAACTATCTCCCAGGGACCCAAGGCTGAAGCAGCTACCTCTACCAAAAAACCCCTCCCCTCTGAAAGGGAATCTAGGGCCCTAGAGAGATGGGGTAAAAAAGTTTACACTTCTGCTACTCTTTCAGCTAGGGCCTTGAACTGTCAATTCCACATGATTCAGTATCAGGAATTTATGTTAGACCAGTTAACTAAAAAACTGTCCTCGGATGAACCATTAGACAAAAAATCTGTACAGGAAATGGTACGTAACATTCAGCAGGTCAGTAATCATTCCTTAAAATGCGGCTATGATGCACTGGAGGCTTCCTTTAGATCAGCCATGACTGGCACAGTGATCAGAAGACATGCATGGTTAAAAGAGCAGTCCTTACCAGACCATGTTAAATCAAAGCTCCTAGATGCTCCCATGGATAAGCTCAATTTGTTTGGCTCCCCTGCACAGCAGGTGCTGAAGAAGGTGGAAGAGAAAGCAAAATCAGTCCAGACAGTCAAGGATTTCTTGCAGGTCCAGCCTCCAAGGTTTAGCAGGAACTGGCCTTCCAAGAATTGGTCCTTTCCAGACACCTCCAGAGCTCCGAGAGGCAGGAATAGGCGCTCAAGAGGCAGGGGTTAATCCAGAGGTGCCTACAGGGGACGTCAGTGGCAGGCTAACAACCAACGAGGTATAGCCGCAGATCCAGCCACCACCACTTCCACAGGACAATCACAGTGACTTGGCTCTGGCACCGCCTACCAGGGAACAACTAGAGGCACCCTTAGGCGGGAAGCTAGCCTTATTTTCAGTAAACTGGCATTACATCACCGGAGACAAATGGATTTTACAGACAATAGACCAAGGTTACAGGTTTCACTTCCATACTCTACCAAGGAAGAGAGGAATGCCAAACCTACCTCCAAATCAGAAGACAGAAGCTCTACAACAAATAACTCTCTTATTAAGGATGAGAGCTGTAGAAAGGGTACCATCTATGGAACAAGGGCAAGGATTTTACTCCAGACTCTTCCTGGTACCAAGAAAAGAAAACCAATGGAGACCTATTCTCGACCTGTCCGCTTTAAACACATACCTCATTGTTCCAAAATTCAAAATGCTGACCCTACAGCAGCTTCTTCCCATGCTGGGCAAGGAGTCTTGGCTGGTAACTCTAGATCTCAAGGAGGCATACCTGCACGTCCCCATACGACCAAATTGCAGAAGATACCTCAGATTTCTTGCAGGATCAGTGCATTATCAATTCTCAGCATTGCCCTTTGGCTTATCTACTGTGCCCAGAGTATTCACGAAATGCCTGGCATCAGTAATTGCTCATTGCAGACTTCAGGGAATTCAAATTTACCCTTACCTGGACGACTGCCTGTTACAAGCGGACAACAAAAACAAATTAACAAAAGATTTGCAAAGGGTCATTCATCTACTACAAGCCCTGGGATACACAGTCAATATAAAAAAGTCAAGGCCGATACCATCCCAAAGGATAACCTTCTTGGGTGCAGATCTGGACACATCAAAACAAATGGCATTCCTGACAGTAGAAAAACAGGAGCAACTCCCTTTCTACTTCATGGCACTAACAAAGCAGAACCAGCTAACAGCAAGAAAAGTCCTGCAAGCTCTCGGTTACATGGCATCCTGTATAATATTGATTCCACATGCCAGACTACATATGAGAAAGTTACAGTGGTACCTAAGGAATTTATGGTCTCAGCCCAAGCACAGCCTAGAAACCCAAATTCCAATAATTCCATGCCTGAAGCAAGAATTCCAATGGTGGGCTCAGGCCTGTCAATCAAACAAGGGACTGCCCTTCCACAGCACTCAACCAAGCCAGACCATCACAACAGGCGCCTCAGACCTTGGTTCGGGGGCACACATGCTGGACAAGTGCATACAAGGCTTATGGACTCAAGACCAGCTGCACCTACACATAAATCAAAAGGAAATGCTGGCAGTAAAACTGGCAATTCAGGCATTCAGACCATTTCTTCGACAGGGTCAACTGCTGATAAGGACGGACAACACCACAGTTATGTGGTACATCAACAAACAGGGAGGCACACATTCATACCCTCTATGCCGGATGGCAATGGACCTCTGGAATGTGGCACTGAGCTTCAACATTCAGTTACAAGCAATTTTTGTGCCAGGAAAAGAAAATATACTAGCAGACATCCTAAGCAGAACTACCACGGATGCCCACGAATGGATGCTGCATCCGGACATCTTCAAAACCATTACAGGGAAATGGGGACTACCAGAAATAGTCTTATTTGCATCCCCACACAATCACCAACTGACAAATTCTGCACGAGGGCGTACCACCCACTTGCTTGGAAAGTGGACTCCCTATCTTTCAGTTGGAAAAACCTGACAGCATATGCATTCCCACCTCTTCCTTTGATGCACAAGGTGCTATTGAAGATCAAAGAAGACCGTCCAAGGATCATCCTGATAGCGCCAGACTGGCCAAGGCAACATTGGTACCCATTACTGAGGAGTATGTCTCGGGAACAAATATGGCCTCTGCCCTAGTTCCCTTGCTGTTAACACAGAACAACTTCAAAACCCTGCATCCAAACCTGAAAACACTGCAGCTGGCTGCCTGGAACATTGCATAAGACCAAATAACCCAGATTTATCTCAAAGGGTTAAAGACATTATCTTGGAGGCTCGCAGACCCTCAACAAGAAAAAATTATTCAGCAAAATGGAAAAGATATCTCATTTGGAGTACTGCAAAAGGAGAGAATGTGTCACTGGTAAACATAGCTAACATCCTGGAATACTTGGCAGAGCTCTTCCACAACGGCCTGTCCTATTCTTCCATTAAGATTCATGCATCAGCTATTTCAGCAGAATACAACTTGGATCCTCCAGTCTTCTCACATCCTCTGCTCAGGCAGTTTCTGAGAGGAATTAAAAATGTAAAACCACCTAGGAAGCCACCATTGCCAGCATGGGACTTGAACTTTGTGCTAGAAAAGTTGACACTCCCTCTTTTCGAGCCAGCAGCAACAGCAGATTTACAGTACTTATCATGGAAGACTGCTTTCCTGCTTGCAATCACTTCAGCAAGAAGGGTATCTGAGCTACAGGCATTAATGGCAGTACAGCCCTTCCTGATCTTCCATCAAGATAGAGTGTCCATGAGAACTAATCCTACTTTTATGCCAAAGGTGGTCTCCAGGGTATCTTTAAATCAAGCTATCCACCTACCTACATTCTTCCCCAACCCACAGAACAGGGGAGAAAGGCTGTTGCATACCTTGGATGTACATAGACAATTACGTTACTACCTGGACAGGACCAAGAGCAATTGAAAAACTGACCAGCTACTGGTAGCATATGCAACAGGAATGGAAGGAAAAGCAATTTCAAAACAGACAATCTCTAAGTGGATAGGAAATTGCATTAGATTTTGTTACTCCTACCATGGGAAGAAAACTCCAGAAAACATCAGGCCTCACTCTACAAGGGCTACAGCCACTACCACAGCTTTTTTACGAGGAGTGGCTACCAAAGACATTTTAGAGGCTGCTACTTGGAGCTCCGTGCATACATTTGCCAAGCATTATAACTTACCTTTATACTCCAGATCCCGAGCAGGTTTTGCCACTGCTGTTTTGCAAGGGATCTTAACTACACCATAATCTTATTTCTCCTCCTCCCCCAGTTTGGCTATGGTATACTACCCATTTGTAAGGACTGCAGATGCATCCTTGAAGGACATAGTACAGTTTTGTACCTACCATAAATGTAGATGTCCGATAGGCATGCATCTGCAGTCAGGATTACCCACCCTCCTTCACCTCTGTGGTACTCCTAGGGTATTTGCCCATCTTGTAGCTAGCTGGGGGAATCTATTATGGTGTATTTGTTTGTATATATGTACACACATGCTTATTTTTTGTTTGCTCTCTACTATTTGGAACCATTTGCATTTAACCAAATTTAGCCTTCCTAGAGGGCACCTGGCATCTGGGGCAAGAAACACTGAGGAAAATGGCGTCGGCTGATGCCTTTATACCCGAAGAACTGCAGCTATGACGTCGGGTGAAGTGTGACACCAGCCGAGGCCAGACCCAGACTTTGGAATCCGGCCGACCGAAGGGCAGATGCATGCCTATCGGACATCTACATTTATGGTAGGTACAAAACTGTACTTTTTGCCTTCCTTCTGGGGGCACCTGACATCTGGGGAAGAAAAACTGAAGAAAATGGCGTTGGCTGCCTCTTTTATACCCCTGACGCACTGACGTCGGGGAAGAAGCGACGACAACCAACGTCGGACCTAGACTTTGGAATTCGGCCGACCGAGGACCTGCCTGACGGCAGGATAACCCATCTGTAATGACTGCAGCTGTATGAGCACTCGAACATCTACATTTATGGTAGGTACAAAACTGTACTTTATCTGCAAGGCAAATACGGCAAGCCTTGGGGTTCATGGCCTCCTGCATTCTTCTAATTCCATATGGAAGGCTGCATATGAGGAAACTGCAATGGTATCTCAAAAGTCTATGGTGTCACCATTCACAGGCTCTAGAAGCAATGATTCCTATCATACCTTGCCTACGCCTAGAGTTCCTTTGGTGGGCAGAGGCCTGCCACCAAAACAGAGGACTGCCCTTCACACTACCCCCTGCTGCCCAAACCTTAACAACAGACGCATCACACTATGCATGGGGGGCTCACCTGGTAGGGAAGTGCATTTAGGGCAAAGGGAACCTAAGTCAAATGCACCTACACATAAATCAAAAGGAAATGTTAGCTGTACAGAATGCGCTGACAGCCTTTAAGGACCACATTCTTCCAGGACAACTAATGGTAAAGACGGACAACACCATGGTCATGTGGTACATAAACAAGCAGGGGGGTACACACTCTTACCCCCTCTGCAGACTAGCCATGGCATTGTGGAGCACAGCCATGAGCTACCAAGTGAATCTACAAGCTCAATTCCTGCCAGGAAAACTAAATACACTGGCAGATGGACTAAGCAGAAACCTCATGGACTCACACGAGTGAAAACTCAAACCAAGGATTTTCAACATGTTGACAGGCAAATGGGGGAGCCCAGATATAGACCTGTTTGCCTCCACCCAGAACCATCAGTTGAACAAATTTTGCACAAGGATTCCCCACAAACTAGCTTGGAAAGTGGATGCTCTGTCCTTCAGCTGGAAAAACCTATTAGTTTATGCCTTTCCTCCTGTGCCTCTGCTCTCCAAGGTACTACTAAAGATCAAACAGGACAACCCAAGGACGATTTTAATTGCACCAGATTGGCGACGCCAACACTGGTACCCCCTCCTGCGCAGTGTGTCACGCTTGGCCCCATCGCACCTGCCTCAGACTCCTTCCCTGTTGTCTCAGCAGGAGAACCAGATTCTGTACCCACAGCTGCAAACCCTGCACCGAGCAGCCTGGCTAATTACCTAATCTCTCCTTTACCACCCCTCAGTAAATCAGTGATGGATATCATTTTCGAGGCTAGGAGGCCTAGTACTAGAAAATCTTATGCTGCAAAATGGAAAAGATTTTGTACCTGGAACCAATCTCAAGGGATGAGTGCAGCAGTGTCCAATTTACCTCAGATTCTACAATATTTGACTGAGATGCTTCATAAGGGCTTGTCCTTTTCGTCCATCAAAATTCATGCCTTAACCATTTCAGCTCATTATAGCACAGAGCCTCCCCTCTTATTTCACCCACTGCTCAAGCAGTTCCTCAGAGGAGCCAAAAATTTAAGGCCACCCAGGAGAGCTCCAACTCCAGTTTGGGACCTTACCTTTGTCTTTGAGATTTCTCTTCCTCTTTTCGAGCCAGCTGCTACTGCAGATTTACAATTCCTTTCCTGGAAAACAGCTTTCCTTTTAGCAATCACTTCTGCAAGAAGGGTATCTGAATTACAGGCCCTTATAGCAGTGGAGCCTTTCATCATCTTTCATGCGGACAGGGTGTCCCTGAGAACCAATCCCTCCTTCATGCACAAGGTGGTAACCAGTGTGGCTCTTAATCAGTCCATTCATTAGCCTACCTTCTTTCCTAACCCACAGAACAAAGGGGAATGGATACTGCACTCCTTAGATGTGCACAGACAACTTAGATTCTACTTGGACAGGACTAAACCTCAAAGGAAATCTGAACAACTGCTGGTGGCATTTTCTGGAGGGACAGAGGGGAAAGCTATTTCAAAGCAAACCATTTCAAAATGGATAGGCCACTGCATTCATTTCTGCTATAAGCACCATAGAAAACCTATCCCACAGGGCATCAGACCCCATTCAACCAGGGCTGCATCTACCTCGACAGCCTTTCTCAGGGGCATTCCCTACAAGGGACATCCTAGAAGCTGTTACCTGGAGTTCTGTACGTACTTTCACCAAGCATTATCATTTGCCAATTTTCTCTAAATCCAGAGCTGATTTTGCCACTGCAGTCTTGCAGGGCCTTATAGCTGGTCGTAATTCTATTTAAATTCCTCCTCCCAACCTTAGCTTTGGGAATCTACCCAAATGTAATGACTGCAACAGTGAAACATGAAGAACATAGTACAGTTGTGTGCACTTACCATAAATGTAGATGTTCGGGTGTATTCATTGTTGCAGTCCTGGTTACCCTCCCTCCAGCCCCCTTTCTTCTTTTGGCTATACCTCTACTCTCACTTACTATGCTCAAAAAGCTTTTTGGTATATTTGCTTTTTTGTTGGAGGTATATCCTTGTATTATAGATTTAATTGCTCCCCATTAGGGGGGCACCTGACATCTGGGGCAAGAAAAACTGATGTAATGGCGTCGGCTGATTGTTTTATACCTCTGACGACCTGACGCCATGGAAGAAGGGACAGCAACCGACGCAGGAATGTTAATCAGGCCGACTGAGGGCTACTGCAAGCCGATAACCCAAATGTAATGACTGCAGCAGTGAATTAACTCGAACATCTACATTTATGGTAAGTGTACACAACTGTACTTTGTGCTTTACTGGAAGT
The DNA here is from genome assembly GCF_019279795.1 of Protopterus annectens. Taxonomy (NCBI): domain Eukaryota; kingdom Metazoa; phylum Chordata; order Ceratodontiformes; family Protopteridae; genus Protopterus; species Protopterus annectens. The sequence continues at coordinate 385,389,555 of NC_056726.1, forward strand.
GTGCATGCTAGTGCTTGGGGTGAATTGGTAGACTTGGGGTGTGGTACCATGGCATGCACCAGTAACAGACTCTGATGCATCCTCTTAGTGTGGGAACATGCAAGGAAAAATGCTGAATCTTGAATGAGAAGGAGGATGAGTCCAGCCAACAAATACTTTTTGCTTATTTTTACAGTCTTTTTCAAAATGTCAGAAATCTCTCTAGGGGATTCCAAGAGAACATTCGTAAATCTTTCTTAGACTCCCTCACACATAATTGTGTTCCTGGGATGACAACTAAATGACTCAGTTCAAAGAGCTTTTCTTCCACAGAAAAATAGATCTTTATTTAGATTTATTTCTATGTTTTTCAACTCAGACTTCAGTCACTAAGAGGGGGCACCTCTGGATTTTGGGTCTCATAGCATCTGTGATTCTCATGATACCCCTGACAAGACTCCCCATGAGAAAAATGCAGTGGTATCTGAAATCTCTTTGATCCCAGCATCAACACAGTCTATCTTTTCGGATCCTAGTACTGAGGTTGGTCAGAACAGAAATCACTTGTTGGAGTCGACAGATATTTTTATATCAAGGTTTCCCCTTCTGCCTTCCCGCTCCAAAGCAGTCATCACAGATGCTTCAGACTTTGCTTGGGGAGCAATTTCAGGAGAGTTAAAAGTTCAGGGGGTGTGGGACACCAAGGACAGACACAAGCACATAAATATTGAGATGCTTGCTCTGATTAAAGCAATAGATTCTCTGAACCATCTTTGATCTCCAGGATCTGTTCAAGTGGTTATAGACAATACCACATGGTGTGATACATCAAAAAGCAGTGGGAAACCAGATCATACCCCCTTTGCAGACTAGCCATCTTAGCCTGGGATATAGCTTCACAGCACAATCTCACTCTACAAGCATTCTACATTCTGTCAGACCAAAACGGTGTGGTAGAGAAACCTAAGCGGGACCAGGGCAGACCCTCGTGAATAGAAACTAGATCTGGGTGTGTCCCAAGATTTGATCCATCTGCGGGGCGTTCCTAGCGTAGACCTCTTTGCCTCCTTTCTGAGCAGTCAGCTGGCAGAATTCTGTTCCAGGACTCCATGCAAGGAGTTCTGAAAGACAGATATCTTTTCTTTTCTTTGGACAGGAATGTTCCTGTATGGCTTTCCAACCTTTCAACTCTTTTATGTACAGGGTACTTCTGAAGTTTCAGTAGTAATCCCCCAAGATCATTGTGGTGACTCCCTTCTGGCCCAGGCAACTGTGGTTCACCCTTCTTTTGGAAATGCCCAGAGGCAATTTACCACAACCTTCTTCACAGACTGGCTGCACTCTCAAAAGAACAAGGGTGTTTGATGCACCCCAAATCAATAGTCTTCATATGACTGCTTGGATGATGGAGTCTTAACTCATTCCCTCCGGCACAGCTCTTTTGAGTGTGCCCCTTTAACTCACAATGGGTGTGTCTTGAGCCTTTAAAGAAATGAAGTTATCACCTTGCAGTTCTAACAAATACTCAGTGACAGAAGTCAAATATCAGTACAGTTGTGTTTGCCATTATATATACTTCAAGGTAAAATATTACGATACCTTATATATAGCATGGTTTTGGAATTATTGCAAATATGAACAAACTGTATTTGACATCTATAGAAGCAGTAGGAGGTAACTGCAGAGATGCTAGGAGGCGCACTCAGCTGTAATGAGTTAATTCCTTTAAGACCCCTGTTTTCTGTGGACGTGCAGCAGATACTAATGGAGGCAAGAAAGCCTGCTACAGCACCCCACCTCATACAGGGCTAGTTGTTCTCTGGTTTTACAGTATGTGTGAGTTACTATCCTATGGCCTTTCTTACTTCTCTTATCAAGGTTCATTTATTAGCCATTTCAGCATTTCTACCCTTGGATCCTAGTCTTTCAAGGCAATCACATAGGATCATAGGAAGGTACTATGATAATGGCCCCTAGGGCCCTTACAAGCTTAGCCAAATATCACCCCTTGTTCCCAAGAGTGTCCGTTTTAAAGCAGCACTAAAGTTGGCACCTATTGCCCCGCCCAAGAAGGGACACAGATGGAATCCCCGTGGTGTATTTGTGGTTACCCATCCAATTTTCCAAATTCCACTTAAATAGGGTCATTTAGAAGCTCCGTTTAACATGAATTGGAAGCCCGTTCCAAATGTGAAACAGTCTGTGGGAGACAAATCTGTTCCTTCAACAGGTTTTGCTGATGTCACATACCAGGTTACGATCCTTAGAGCGAGTGACCCATGTGCCGTTTGACTTATGTGCAGCATTTCCAATAAAGCAGGGTCAGAGATTGTGCTATATGCAAGGCACAGGTCGACTCTGAGTAGTCTGTACTACACAGAGTAAAGTGACAGTGATTTCAGTCTGTCCCCATATAACAGATGCTGGAGACCCTGAATTTTCTTTGTAAAGAACCTTTGTGGTCTCTCTAATTGCTGCAGGTGCTTGGAGAGGTACATGCCAAGGGGGCATTGCACTCTATTTTTGGCCTGATGAAGGAAGAGTACATGGGGGTTATAACCCTTTTTCTTCTGGAATCCATGCCCTTGTGTATGAGATGAGTAATATAAAATGCCCTTCTTAGTACTGCGGAGACATGGTGATCAAAGTAAAGGTTGCTGTCAACCTGTGTGCCCAGGTTTCTTACCACTGAATGCGTGCTTAGGGTTTACTATTGATGTGGTAGTTTGCAGGAAAACTGCCTTTATTGAAGGGGATAATAATGCATTGCTTTGCATTTAGTTTAAGACCATGACTTTGGCACCAATCATTAGCCAGTGTAAGCCCATCTTGCAGGATGTTGACATTGTTAGAGGATTTGATGACCGCTCCCAGTTTGTAGTCATCTGTAAACTTAGTCGACCACAGACCTTTGGTTTTTGCCCAGACTACAGAGAAATAGGTTCCGAATACTAGGGGTCCCCAGAACCGATTCCTGTGGGATACCACTGGTTACGTTTCGGGTCTGCTGAATAAGATAGAACTCATACAGTTAAAATAGGGGACTCCATCAATGAGTCAGTTCGCAACCCACCTAACTATATAGGTTGATACCCAACTGGGAGAGCTCATCAATGATGCCTGAGTGGGGGATTGTGTCAAAGGCCTTAGCCAAGTAAAGATGGGCAGTATACACAGATTTAACCTCATCTAGGGCTTTGGTGACCATCTTGAAAAATTTCTCCAAGTTTAACAAGCAAGATCTCCCCCTGACAAAGCCAAACTGCATGGAGTCAAGCATTTGGAGATTTCCTATATTGTAAGGTCCATGATGATTCGTTCTATGGCTTTGCAGATAAGGCTGGTCAAGCTAATGGATCTATAGTTCCCAGGGTCAGTGGATGCACCCCCGCTTTGTGTAAATGGGGGATGGTAGCTGTTTTCAGTTTCTCTGGGACGAATCCAGTGCTTA
>NC_056726.1:386045484-386175484 GCF_019279795.1 Protopterus annectens
TTTGATATCAGCCAGATGTGCTCTTTGCAGCACCCACAATGTGCCCAGTAATGATGCCTGTAATTCGTACAGAGTTACATGTATTGGTACCATATGTAAATAGGATTGTAGATTCTTTTTTATAAGACCCATTGCTCCTACTACTATTTGAACTATATGGGTATCTTTCTTCCACATTGCTCTCTTTTCTGTCTGCAAGTCCTGATATTTTATGACTTTGTGTCTCTGTACGCAAGACACTGTAGTTACTGGGTGTAGTGATTTCAATGATTAAAGCTACTTTTGTGTTCTTTTCATAGACCATTATATCTGGTTTCCTCGCATCTGTCTTTTGAACTACTGGTAAGGGGTGATCCCATGTGATGTAGACTTCATCATTTTCTGTGATGCTTTGTGGCTCATGTTTCCAGTGTTTTTCAGCTACTTCAATATTATAATGTTTACACAATCCCCAGTGCAACAGTCTTGCCACATTATTATGCCTTTCAGTATACAGTCCTTCTGATATTAGTATATCACAACTAGCAACAAGGTGGGCAACTGTTTCCAGTTCTGTTTTACAAAACCTACATTTGTCTGTTTCGCTCACATGTTGAATGGACTTTGTAAACCAATGTATGCATAGCCCACTATCTTGGGCCGCCAATATTAACCTTTCATCTTTTGGTTTGAATTCACCTGTCCTTAACCATTCCTGCATTCAATCCTGATCAACACGAGGTTCTTCCAGGAGTTTTTTATACTTGCAACTATAGGTATGCATTTTCTACTTATATTCTTTCATTTGTTTTTTGGCATATTCAGTTGCTATCTGATTTTTATCTACTGGTTTGATTTCCATTCCTGCTTGATGCCAATATGCTTCTGCTAGACTAAGAAGGGAAGTCATCTTAGATTTATTCTCCTCATGTTTCAAAACTTTCACTATGTCTGGGTCTTGTGAGGGCAACAGATATGAATGCAGTCCCAAGATTACAGATCTATACATGTAATCAACTTCAAGGAGGCCCATACCTCCTTCGGAATAGGGACTGTATAATCTTGCTATGCACTGATTTTTATAAATCATTTGGTGATCATGAAACATCTTTCTTGTTTTCTTGTCTAATCTATCCAACACCTTTTGGGACCAGTCAGTTGCTCCAAAACTGTAAGTTAGGACAGGAAGAGCAAATTAGTTTATAGCTTGAATTTTGTTCCTAGATGTCAATGCTGTTTTCAGACTTAATTTAAGTTTTCTAAAACATTCCTTATTAAGTTTTATTCACATTTGTTCATGTTTTATTGTTGATCCTTCATCAGTTCCCAAATATTTATACATGCTCTCTTGCTCAAGTTCTTTTATATCACATTCTTGTCCCAAACTGATGTTTTCTTGGTGCTGCAGCTTTCCTGGTTTAAAGGTTGCTTTTGCACATTTATCAAAACCAAATGACATTCTTATATCATCTGAAAAAGTATTACTACTTGCAGTTGTGCTTTCAGTTCCTCATCTGATGAACTACACAGTTTTAAATAATCGACAAAGAGAAGATGAGAAGTCTTTACACTTTGTTGCTTTCTGGGAGCCAAATTATTGTCATGACCTAATCTGTTAAGCAGACAGCTTAATGGGTTAAGAGCAAGGCAAAAGAGCAACGGTGACAGAGAGTCATCTTGGAATAGTGGAATATTTCCCTTTGGATTTTTATCCCTGGAATAATCATTTGTCCTTTATCATGGCTTAACTGCATAGTGGTTTGCCACTATTTTATGGTCACCATGATGTAGTTTACCAGTGTAGGGTGTATCTTATACATTTTAAGCACTCTTTTATCCATGAATGTGGGATGCTGTCAAATGCCATACTTAGATTCTTCCACTTTTTACAGTTCTCCGCTATGACTTTAACAACAAATGATCCTTTGTTCCATATGACTTTCTTTTATTGCCCTTTTGTTGTATTGCCATAATTGAGTTTTCTTCTAAATGTCTACAAACTCTGTTGGCATCATTTCCAGTGTATAGTTTATATGTCATTGGAAGGCAAGTTATTGGTCTATAATTTTTAGAGTAGCTTGCAGGTTCACTCTTAAGTAGGAGTATTGTTTTTCCTGTTGTTAGCCAGGTTGGTGTCTGTTCGGGGTATCCATATAAATAGTTCTTACTCATGGCTAAATCTTCGTGCAAAGATAATACTTTTAACCAGATGTTGGTACTGCATCTGGGCCTGGGGTTTTCCAGTTAGAGGCTTTTCTTAACTTTTTTTCACTCTCTCTGGTTGTCACTTCATCCCATTTCATACCTTCTACCTTTGAACTTCTTATTCTTTCTTTTACTTCTTCTATCCATTTAACAGCTTTGTTATGTTCTACAGGATCTTCATAAATACTTCTCTAAAATGTATCTAGTTCTTCTTTTTTTTGGTGGCCTTTCAATTCCTTTTACCTTGTTTCCCAATTCTCTATAAGACATTTTTGGGTCTTCAATAAATTGCTTATTTTGCAATTTTCCTTTATATTTATCTGCATATCTTCTAAGTTTTTCTGCCTGTGCTGATACTTTTAATTTATTATTTGAGATAGTGCATGATAAATCCTGATCCGTTATAATACTGTGCATTGCTTTTATCACAGCTATCTTTCTGAGTATTTTGGTGATCTGTTCCCTTTTCTTTACTCTTCTAACAATGACACTTCTTGTCTTAATTTCTTTAGTTTTCTCTATTCGATACTTCCATGATGGCATTCGATTTCTCCCCTTCCTTTCCCTTACTAGCCCGTGTTCTCGTGGTAGAATTATATCTGTTATTAATTTAGCTGCACAGTAATATATCCTGTTTACTTCTGTTATATTGCATGGATCTCTATGGACAGTCCTAATTACTGTGTTCATTTGTTTTATGAAACTTCTAAGTTTTGGGGTTTTATTGACCTTCTGCAGTCTATTTCTTTCATTGCTCTTAATATGTCTATCTATCTGTATTAAATCAAGCAACTCTTCTCTTATCTCATTTTCTTCTAAAATGAGGGCACATTTTTTATTCTTCATTTTCTGCAGGCAGTCTATAGAAAGTTCTACAGCATTTTCCTGTGGCACATTCTCTTCAGTTTCATCCTGTGTCACCCGCTGCTGCATCGTATGGGAACTCACTGGCCTATCATGCCTCATCATTGGCTGCATCAGAATTGCCACAGTTTCCTTTTCCTTTCTTTGCTGTCCAGCTTCGACTGATACCTAACTGGGTGGGTTTGACAATGATGTCTGAGTGGGGGATAGCATCAAATGCCTTGGCTAAATCTAGGTAAGCTGTATGCACAGATTTCCCCTTGTCCAGGGCCTAGGTGACTGTCTCAAAGAAGTCCACCATGTTTAGCAGGCATGATCTCCCTTTGACAAATCCAAACTGACTAAACTGGGTCAAGTGTTCAGAGATTACCTATATCTTTGTTGATATGGTCCATGATGATTCGCTCCATGGCCTTTCAAATAAGGCTAGTCAGGCTAATAGGTCTATAGTTCCCGGTGTAGGTGGAAGCATCACCTTTGTGCAAGGGAATAACGGTGGCCATTTTCCGTTTAGCTGGGACAAAGATGGTGCTTAGACTATGACTGAAAAGAGTACCCAGTGGTGTTGTTAATTCTTGTTTGAGTCCATGTAGGACGCAACCTGGGATGTTATCAGGTCTCATAGATGTTGTGTTTTTGGCCTTAGAGAGGGGGTTTATGACCTGCTCTTTAGAGTTCGAAGGTAGAGGACAGGTAGTAGGGATGTCATGGCATAAGTGTGGTGGGGACAGGGGAGTGAAGTTTTCACAGATCCTGTCAGCTAACAGGTTAGCTATGTCCACAGGCTCAGTATATGTGGTATCATTAACTACCAGTTTGGCAGAAATCTGGGCCTTTCCTCTTAAGTTATGGATGTAACTAAAGAACACCTTATGGTTCTCCTTAATTGAGGAAGCTAATTTGGATTCATAATTTGCTTTGGAAGACATCACAGGAAGTATTTTTTGCTTGTTTAAGCAGAGGAGGGAGTGTTTCCAGTTTAGAGCTCACTCCCTCTTACTCTTAGACAGCAATTTCTTACTCTTATTGTAAAGCTGTGGATGAGGGTAAGGCGGTCCACACAGCCTATCTGGACCTCGCCAAGGCCTTCGACACCATCCCCCACTCTGGAATCATAGATAAACTTACTAAGTTGGGCATAAATCCCTACATCACTCGATGGGTTGCCAACTGGCTTACTGACAGAACCCAGACTGTAAAAGTAGCTGACTCCAAATCCAGCTCCAGACAAGTGACAAGTGGAGTTCCTCAGGGTTCAGTCCTGGGACCACTCTTGTTTGGCATCTACTTCCCTGAAGTACAGGCCAACACTAAGGGACTCTGGCTAACAAAGTTTGCAGATGACTGCAAACTGGGAGCCATTATTGAATCCCCAAATGATGTGGATATTCTACAAAAGGGCCTTACAGAAACAGATGCCTGGTGCCAGAGCCATGGGCTCAAGCTTAATGCCAAGAAATGTATAGTTATCCCCTTTGGAAAAAAACATGTACCCATGAACTACCACATAGGTGGCAGGACACTAAACATCGAACGTGTGATGAGAGACTTAAGGACACAAGTGGACAGTGGTCTCACTTTCGATAACCACATCACAAGAACAGTCAAGAAATACTTCTATGTGGCACACCTCATCACTAAGGGCTTTTCATCCAGAAAAAAGGAGGTAATTGTCCCACTGCACTCATCCCTCATTAGACCCATTATAGAGTATAATGCCCCATTTGGTATGTACCTCACAAGACATCTGCAACAGCTGGAAAGGCCACAGAAATACCTCACTAAAAGAATCACAGGCCTAAAGCAGATGCCATATGCTGCCCATCTAAAAAAACTCCAGCTATACTCTGTGGCATATCGTCTACTCAGAGGCGATCTCTGCTTAACATACAAGGCCATGTCAAACCTTGAGCTATTGGACATGCTCCACTTAAAGAAATCCCAATCCCTCAGAGCCACACACTCCAGGGATCTAAACCTTATCATCACAATGAACAAAACATGCTGGAGTGATAGGTTCCTGACCCAGAAACTCCCCATACTCTGGAATAGACTGCCCATACATGTCAAGCAGAGCGTCTCATTGGCCCTCTTCAAAAGGAACCTTGATGATTGGATGGGAGATAGGAAATTCACCCTGGGGATCATGTCAGTCGCCCTGCTAGACAGGGGCTCAGAGAAGTAAATATTGTGGGAAAAAATTTCCAGGGAATTGTTATGGCTAGGCTTGCATAGGCCTTAGGGCCGATAGCCTAGTACCAACCTATGAACCTATAAATCCTGACACATCCTAAACTTTTAAGTGACACTCCAAGTCCTCCAGATGCATAACCATGCCTTTCAGATACACAGTAGTGTGCCATGAGTGGAGCTTCAGTATTTTATCTATCAGTCTCTGAAAGGTTTCTAGAGCTCCATGTAGGACAAATGGTAGCAACAGTACTAAACGCAAATGACCAGGGTCCAAGTATAGCAGTCAGCAATCTAAAGCACCATAAACATAAAGGTATTGACTCCTGAAACTAGCGGTTCAAACCGCTAACAATGTTAAAAAACGAAAGCAGCAAATTGACTCCAAACTCGAATTTCCAAAGGTACAACCAACGACAATCCTCCTCTTTAGCTACTGCATACAAAAGCTAGAGCTTAAATAAACCACGAACAGCTTCAAATTCCAGAATTTATTGTAAGCGCTTTCACCTTTCGGCTTCCTCAGACATTACAAAGAATAGTTACTGCAGTGTTATTTATATAGTAACATAATACATTCAATCAGTGCATCAAATTAATACGTCATCAATTAAATCATCATCAATTAAATCTAATGTTCATTTCAATTTCTATTGCCTATTTAAAATAATAAAACCAGAAGTAAAATCCTTAATATAATCATGAATATGACATAATCAATTGCATTTAAATGTACTTAAAAATACATAAATTACATATAAATAAACACGTAATCTTACTTCATTGTTTATAGTTAGTTGCATCCAAAAATGCTGTCTAAAAAACTATCAGAACAACCTAATTAACTACATCAACATATCTAAATTACATGCACACGTACGTGCGTGCACAAACATACACACATACGCACATAAATGCACATGTATATACAAATACACACTCACTCACACATTCTTATTTATACACCCACACGCACATACACACACACACCCACACACATACACACATACACACTCGTGCACACATGTACACCCACACACACGCTCGCATAAAAATGCTTGTAAACCCTGCTTGCATGTGGGTGACTGCATATATATGTGCACGCAAAAACCAAGTAAATCCATATGTATGTGCACGCAAAACCAAATGAATTAAATTGAACATACAGACGCTGCATGCATCTATAGGAACATACAGATGCATGCACATAAAACATATTAATTAAACCCTTAAATATAAACCAAAACTCATAAAGGTATATGTATGTATTGAATTGAAATGAACATTAGATTTAATTGATGATGATTTAATTGATGACGTATTAATTTGATGCACTAATTGAATGTATTATGTTACTATATAAATAACACTGCAGTAACTATTCTTTGTAATGTCTGAGGAAGCCGAAAGGTGAAAGCGCTTACAATAAATTCTGGAATTTGAAGCTGTTCGTGGTTTATTTAAGCTCTAGCTTTTGTATGCAGTAGCTAAAGAGGAGGATTGTCGTTGGTTGTACCTTTGGAAATTCGAGTTTGGAGTCAATTTGCTGCTTTCGTTTTTTAACATTGTTAGCGGTTTGAACCGCTAGTTTCAGGAGTCAATACCTTTATGTTTATGGTGCTTTAGATTGCTGACTGCTATACTTGGACCCTGGTCATTTGCGTTTAGTACTATTGGTTATTTTGTTATTTCCAGAGGTTCCTTAACCCGACGTGTGGTACTTGACTGTATTTTTTATTGATTTACTTTTACGTTTACCGCACCAAGGGAGTATGAGTGGTACAGGAAGTGATTCCATTGAACTGCCGTACACTATACGTGATTGTGCAACTTCCACGCACTCCACTGAACGTTTTCGAACTTGTTTGGCAGGAGATGAAAATTTACTGTTGCTGCATGAACCCGTGGATGAGAATGGGTACAATGAAGGTAATGAGAATGACTATTGTTTATTAAATGATGAACTGAACAAATTGGAGTTGGAGTTCTTAAAATTGAAGCGGATGCAACTACAGCGTCAACATTTTGAGGTATGCTTGAGTAGGAAAATAGTACCGAGGGGGTTGCGTATCCTTAAAATGCCAACTACAGGCAATTTGTACCCAAACTTGTTATACCAATGGCAACAGTTGAATCTAGAGTTGAGTTTTAAATATATGAGACTGTTAAATGAATTTTTTGGTCCTGAAGAGGAAAGACTAAGAGTCAGTTTGAGCAAGCAACAGGATAACATTTTAGTTAAATTTCCAGGTTCAAGAGCTGAAAGAGCCATAGACAAATTATTGGACAACATCAACATTTATGAGAAGAGACTGTTGGAACAGAAGAAGGGCAAAATAAATAGAGACACCAAGGATTTTAAATCTGGCCAGGTCTTCACCTGGCCTCGCAATATAAACAATACAAATACATATAGCAGAAATGGTGGGGGTCTTGTTTCCCGTCCATCTACAAATGTATCGCAAGGAAGAACTGTTAATGTAGTAACTGTCGGTAACATGGTGGAACCTGTGGGTTCAGTTGATATCAACTATGTGAACACTGATGGCGATGTGTTAGAAGCTCATTATGTTACTAATGATTTTAATAATATTGATGCTGGTAGAGACACAATGAATGCTATGAACAATTCCAATGTAGTAGATGAGGTCGCTGATAAGCCTACAGATAATAATATCATTGTATCTGGTCCGAACGTAGAACCTGTAGTTAGACGGAAGACCTCCATGTTGCATTCCAGCACTGATAGGCTGATTACACCGGCTCCTTTTCCTATAGGAACCCCTCCACGAGTACAGGGACAGAATTCGTACAACAGAGGGAGGATGAAGAGGAAGGGTTCAGGGGGAGACCACACAGGGCCAACTTTGAAGAAAATGTGGGAACGCCTTCCCAATCCTTAGTTTTAAATTTATCCCATAGGGTACTCACCCAACATGAAATTGAAGTATTAAACAAGGGGTTATCCTTTATTCCCAGTAGTAGGAGCAATGTCACTGACACTATTTTAGATGTTAGGATGTTTGCACGTAGTTTACAGCTAAAATTAAATTTTGGAGAAGTCAGTAATTTGAATAATACGAACACATTTCGTAAACCAAGTGTATATGTACCGATTTTGCATCCGTTGGTAGATACCTTTAATAAGTTAGTTGAACAAGATTTACATGATTTGGATTTGTTGAATAGGAAGAAGAGTTTTAAAGGTAGAAAGCAGAATTTAACCTTCAATCAAAGAAAAGCCTTATCTGAATTGACTAAGGACCCCACAATAGTCATACGTCCTGCGGATAAGGGGGGCCCCATTGTCATTATGGACTCAGAGGATTATATATGTAGTATGGTCCTAATGTTGAATGAAGGAGTTTATTATACTAAAATAGATTTAGATGAGGTTACTAATAAGATTTTTAAAATTTATGATGTACTGGATGAATTGTATATGAGTCAGGATATAGATCGAGACTTGATTAAGTTTCTGAGGGTTAATAAACCGCTCATACCTATCATACAAGGTCTACCAAAGATCCATAAATCCTTGGAGAACCCTCCTTTATGACCCATAGTGGCAGGGAGAGGTTGGGTAACAGAGCCCCTCTCACTTTATCTAGAACATTTCTTTAGACCAGTCGTGAATGCCAATCATACTATATTGAGAGACAGTAAACAATTCCTATTGGAACTTTATACATTCATTAAAGAAGTACCCGATGATAGGCCATACATATTAGTCACCATGGATGTTAAAAGTTTGTTTACTGTTATTCCTAATGATATAGGAGTAATGATGGTACATCAATATTTAATCTCACACTCTGATTTAACTACGACAAAGGTCGATCAGTTGACCATGTTTTTGGAGATGGTTCTACAGAATAATGTTTTTTCATTCAATAATGAGTTTTACTTGCAGAATGATGGCGTGGCTATGGGTACATCCTGTGCCAATAGTTACGCCAACATAGTCATGGCAAAATGGGAAGAGGATGAGTTATTTTTATTGAATGAATTTCGTAATAAGGCTTTGTTTTACAAACGCTTTGTAGATGATCTTTTCTTCATTTGGTTTGGTACAGAAGAGGAACTTTGTCATTTAATTTTTGTGATTAATGGACTCACTAGTTTTCTTGAGTTCACCTCTAGTTTCTCTAGAGAGAGTATCTCGTTCTTGGATATAGATATAACTAGATTGGAAAATGGGTTATTGAACACCACTATTCATCGCAAGGCATGTTATAGAAATACATTATTGCATCGAGGGAGTATGCACCCCCTTTGTTTTTAAAAATGTGGCAATGGGTCAAGCAATGAGAGCATCCAGACTTAGTTCAACCCAAGTTGACTTTGAAACAGAGATTAATAATCTCAAGGAGAAATTAGTCAATAGATGTTATAAACCCAGAGAATTAGATAATGTAATAAATATGGTTTATTCTCTTAGAACCACTAGAAGTAGACCATATTTCTCCGAAGAATCACCCACTGATATTTATCATGGGGATAATTTACGTTCAGCTAAATTGAGAATACCCATATCTTATACTACAGATATTATGGAAGTTAAGGAGACCCTTGAAAAACATTGGAATATACTCTTGTTAGATGAGGATATAGGCAGAATAGTAGGACCCAGACCTATCTTTGCTTTTAAAAATAGGAACAACTTGAAACATATTCTTTGTCATCGTACCCTAAGTAAGGAAACTGGTGGTCCTATAGAAGGTCCTGTCAATCTGAAACCCTGCGGTAAGTGTAAACAATGTCCATTTGTGGACGAGAGGGTTTCATTTGTACATCCTGTCACAGGGGTTGAATTTTACTTTCATACTAACACCAATTGTCAAAGTAAAAATGTTGTTTATCTTGCAAGATGCGTTTCATGTGATTCTTTCTATATAGGTAAAACTAATAGAAAGTTCAGGGAACGATAAGAGAACATGTTTGCCATATACGGAAGGGTTGTCCAACTAATGCCTTGGCGAAACATAATATGGAGAGTGGTCCCAATCATACATTTGTCTTTTTAGTGATTCAAAGTCTGACACAAAGTATACGTGGAGGGGATATAGAAACTTATACAGAGGAAAATGAACTTAGATGGATTATCAGATGCCAAGCAGATAGGAAACCGGGTCTTAACGATAAGGCTTCTCTCAAACCTGTTTTGAAGAAAAGAAGGTTAAAAGTATTAAATTGAAGTCCTGCGTTTTATCTATTTTCAAATTCATATTACAAAATACATACATATACCTTTATGAGTTTTGGTTTATATTTAAGGGTTTAATTAATATGTTTTATGTGCATGCATCTGTATGTTCCTATAGATGCATGCAGCGTCTGTATGTTCAATTTAATTCATTTGGTTTTGCACATACATATGGATTTACTTGGTTTTTGCGTGCACATATATATGCAGTCACCCACATGCAAGCAGGGTTTACAAGCATTTTTATGCGAGCGTGTGTGTGGGTGTACATGTGTGCACGAGTGTGTATGTGTGTATGTGTGTGGGTGTGTGTGTATGTGTGGGTGTATAAATAAGAATGTGTGAGTGAGTGTGTATTTGTATATATACATGTGCTTTTATGTGCGTATGTGTGTATGTTTGTGCACGCACGTACGTGTGCATGTAATTTAGATATGTTGATGTAGTTAATTAGGTTGTTCTGATAGTTTTTTAGACAGCATTTTTGGATGCAACTAACTATAAACAATGAAGTAAGATTACGTGTTTATTTATATGTAATTTATGTATTTTTAAGTACATTTAGATGCAATTGATTATGTCATATTCATGATTATATTAAGGATTTTACTTCTGGTTTTATTATTTTAAATAGGCAATAGAAATTGAAATGAACATTAGATTTAATTGATGATGATTTAATTGATGACGTATTAATTTGATGCACTGATTGAATGTATTATGTTACTATATAAATAACACTGCAGTAACTATTCTTTGTAATGTCTGAGGAAGCCGAAAGGTGAAAGCGCTTACAATAAATTCTGGAATTTGAAGCTGTTCGTGGTTTATTTAAGCTCTAGCTTTTGTATGCAGTAGCTAAAGAGGAGGATTGTCGTTGGTTGTACCTTTGGAAATTCGAGTTTGGAGTCAATTTGCTGCTTTCGTTTTTTAACATTGTTAGCGGTTTGAACCGCTAGTTTCAGGAGTCAATACCTTTATGTTTATGGTGCTTTAGATTGCTGACTGCTATACTTGGACCCTGGTCGTTTGCGTTTAGTACTATTGGTTATTTTGTTATTTCCAGAGGTTCCTTAACCCGACGTGTGGTACTTGACTGTATTTTTTAAATGGTAGCAATGTTTAATGAAACAAACCTTCAGGGGCTAAAAAAGCTATTTCTCCTTAGCATGGGGTTAATGGTATCTGCTTGTACCCCTTTGTTAAGCCTAACAGTTTTCCTATGTTTCTCTATAGGCTAGTTAATTTTGAGCATGGAATAGCTACAGAACTTTGAAATGCTATTCATTTTTCTGACGTCATTACAGAATCTGGTGTTTCTATCAAGTGTAGAAACTAGTACTGTTTTGGGCTTCTCCATTCACTGTATGAATCTTCTATTACTCTTAAACTGAACACTTTTTGAAATTATTTTCTTACTAAGTGTTTCTGTAACTCTGGTAACCATCTCACTATTGTATTTTTGAAAGCCCTGGAATTATGAAAAAGTAAAAAAATGCAGAACACTAAATGTTGAATGTCACTGTTCGCCTTTAAAGATGCTTTTTTCTAGAGATCAAACCCTTTGTACCACCAATGTGGGGCACAAGTCTCCACATCTTCTGAATTTATGTATACCAACTCTGATTTTGCCAAACCTCAGGAAAAAAAGGAATATTCCAAAAAAATGCCAATATCAGACTTGATACATGTAATTTACAGTCATTCAGTCTATTCTGGGATTCACACTAACGAGTCTTGGAATATCAAACGATTATCCTGGTATCGTGTAAGGTTTCAGACTAAATTTATCTTATGTTATGTTATGTTACTTCTCCCTCTAAATACAACTTCTCTTATTTCTTGTTTTTGTACTTTTGACAAGGATTCTTCTGGCTGTAGATCAGATAGAGATTTTCTGGTCTCTAGTGCCTATACTTCGCTTGTAAATTACTTTCAGGGTTATCTACTTTTTCCATGGCTTTGTGCCTTCTTTCTTGTTCATTGTTATCTAAGTTTGTAGTTTGAGGTGCATTTAACCTTTCATACACTTCAAACAGCCCTTGCCACTTAGCCACAAATTTGTTCTCTGCATATGGTAGTAACACTAATACCTGATCCCGTAGGTTACATTCTGTAACGTAGGCATTCTTATTACAAACATTGTTACATCTCTTTGGTTTTCTGCATGTGCTAGTTTAACATGGCTATAATCAGCTTCAGGCTATCCTTTAAGTTACTGCAATACTCTACCATGCTTTTAGATGGGGGATCCTCTTGTTTCCATGTCTCTTTGGCAATATCAAACAGATTTCTAAAATGTCTGCCATTCAAGACTTCACATGGTGTAAACCTGTTTGACGCTTCTGGTACCTCCCTTATCACAGACCGCCATATAGGGTAATGATAGGTCCTAGTTCTTAGCATTACTTTTTTTCAAAATGAATTTCAGGGCTGATGCAACATCCTTGACACAAAGGGTATACCTTGATTAGTAAATATCTTTTTAGGGGACCCCACACTCTGGTAAGAGACTTAGCATTAGCCTTGTGAAATGGTACAACCTCTGATAATTTTGTAGCCTAGTTCATTATGACTAGCATATTCTGATAACCCATTGCTAGATTTTACTAGTGGTCACATAATGTCCACAACAATGTGCTCATGTGGCATTTCTATAGTAGCCACTAGAATCACTCTTAAATCAAGGACCTGCTGCAGTTTTCCCACATTCTGGACAAGAAATGCATAAATGTTCTATTTCTTTCATTATATCTAGCCAATAAAATCTGGTTGATGCTCTTGCCAAAGTGATGTTTACCCCAGGTGACCTGCTAGTATCTGACTGCAAGTTAACTTCATTACTTAGTGTCCTAAAAGGTTTTGGTACTAATAACTGATGTAGAATTTCCTCCTTAACTTTATTTAATTTATATAAGAGATAACCTTTTAATTCAAAATATGGATAAGAAGTAATAGAAAATATCGTTCTCTGTCATTTCCTATAATTGTAGTTATATTCTCTCTTATGATGGTTAATGTTTCAATTTTCCATTGTGCTTTTCAAAGTTTATGCGGCTTATCTGTAACTGTTTATTCAGGATTAAATTCTTCTGTAACTTGACTTGAGGTGAAAGTTATAGCTTCCACCCTCTCATTAAAAAACTAAACCGATGAGTAACAAGGTCACACAGACAAATCATTAAGTAAATCGGTGTTTTTGGTTTGTCTTTGTGACCGTGTTACTCAGTGTTTTAGTTTGTTAATTGGGATATTTTGCAGACATCCTAATGGTTATGGACATCAGCTGGCTATGACAACCCTGTGTTTCCAAAGGTTAGCCAAGCAGTCTACTTATGCTGTGCTGGTAAGGCCATAAGAAGGCTGAATCATGCATGTCCACAGCTAGCCAGGTTTGGCTTTATTGCTCTGAATTTGTCCATAACAGACATAAAGAGGAAAAAAAGTCATGGCTATTCAGAACTGCCATGTAGCTGAAACACAATGTCCTTAAGGGGTCATTTGTATATATCCAGTGTTACCTCTAATACAAGAGGTTTTAAGGAATCATAAAGTGGAAAATCTAGCTTGGCTAGATTTTTCTTTTAGTTGATTTTTTTTAACCTTCTCATTAAAAAGAAAAAAACTGACAGCACTGGAACTCCTCTTATATCCTCTACTAAAAATTAACTCCACACAAAAACCTTTCTCTACTTTAATTTTTTCACTATTAATATAAACCTGCTGTTCTGCTCTTGAGACGTCCAATTTTCCTTAGCATTCTGTGTTTCTTTAACAGAGGTGTCGCAGTTTCAGTAATCACTACCATTTCTTAGCCCTGAGTGCCCTCATTTAAGATTCCTATTTTTAATGATTTTGTGCTCCGTGTTTCGGTACTAAACATTTCTCTAAGCCTCTGCCAAGTCATCTGTTTTGTAATGATTTTTTTAACTTACAAAATTTTCTATCAGTTTGCTTTCAAATTCTATGCTGACATATCTTAACACTACCAGGTTTCTTTTGACCCATTGTAGGTATATGTTTCTGGTAAAAGAAAGGACCCTTTTTACTATCAAGCAACACCAAATTATAACACTATTTTCAGATTCTGTGCTAATTCTCTTCTCCCACTTTTGATTCTAGATCTCAGGAATTTTATTACTGTCCTGCCTCCCCCCCTCCATTCTTGCACTTGACAGGTACGGTAAACTGTTGCTTTATCTCCTTCCTTCTTATTAGGTGTTTTGGCCTGTGACACACTCCCCGGGATTCAAGAAGCTCGGCGCAAGGACGGTTTTAGCTTTGCACCGAGCGTCCTCACTACAGATGGTGCAGCAGCGCCATATAAATATGTATGAGGGTGCGCCGCCACACCCTCGACGTTCACAGGAAATGTGTGCGAGTGCAGGGGGCATGTACAAGTGCTCTATGGAGGCGTAAACATGCAGCGACAGTTGCATAACCTACTATGCCTACTAGTAGAGCCCGCCTCTAATAGTAAGTCAGTAATTCAGTGTTTGTGGATATTAAAATGTATGTTAAGCATACAAGAGTGTCCACGAACAGTGAAATAAAACCAAAGTAGTAAACACACAAGCATGTAGTGGAATGTTGAGACCTGTCCCTAGAACTTTCACAATTAGATTCCCCGTGTTCCTATTATACATTTGAATTGCTGCAATATTGAAGGTGTAAGCAAAGCGCAGCGTGTTTGCGCATCGCTGCCCTCTGCCGAGCGTAGGTTACACATGAAAATTCATTCAAATAGAGAAAAATATGCGGAATCAACGTAAATGTCAATAGTGTAATGTTTAGAGCATCCGCCTAATGAACAGGCATTCACGGTTCGAGCCCAACAATAGCACATATCATTTTCTATGTGGAATGAATGTCATTTTGCTGTAAAGCCGACATAAGACTATCGCATGAGATATTTAACTAAATGTCATTCAATCAAAGTGGCACTGTCATAATGAATAAGGCATTAGTAAGCAGTTGTAAGCACAAATAAGCAGCAGTAAACATATATAAGTACCAGTAAGCAAGTCTGAGTGCGCTTGCGTGGGTCTAAGCAGTGCCCAGCATAGGAAATGTATATAAGTATGTACAGATATATAATATATACATACATACATATATATATATATATATATATATATATATATATATATATATATATATATATATATATATATATATATATATATATATATATATATATATATGAAGAAAGAACAATGTAACAATAAAGCATACACAAGGAATGAGAAGGGAATCAACAGCCACTCCAGTATTATATAGCGCTGTCAGCGTATATCATATCAAGCTGGGCAGGAGTGAGCAAAGCACTGCTACTCACACCACAGGTAGGACATTACCAGTGGGAGTAACATTGCTGATCTGCTAAGTCTACTTTACACACAGAGGGTAGTCCCTGGTGGGACTACCCAAAAACTGATAGGCTATTTGGCCATCCGACCATTACACAAGCAAGGGCAGGTATGTTCAAGGACTAAATGGTGGGAGAGTCTGAGAATACATGGGTTGGGACAACATATGTGTAGGGCCCCTAACACTCAGGAGACGGCAATATGTGGAGGTGTGTCATGGCTGTGATAGCAACTGAACAATGGATGGTATGCAGGTATTTTGAACTAGGGTGGGGTGGAGGAACTATGGGTATGAAATTATGGCGCCAGGCGTGCCAGGGTTGGATGGGCTGGTTCTAACTGGACCACCTTGTGGAGGTCAGCGAGTTCGTTAAAGTATATATGCATACACACATGCAGACATCTATATGTAGAAGTACATTCTCTGTAACACATTCATTCCATTTGCAGACATAAATAACATGAATGTGCCCTTACAAACCTCAACAGTAGATGGAATAATAGGTCATGCATAAGAGGGAAGGGACGAAACTGCTAAAACGCAGAAGTGTGTACAATGTCCGAAGTCAGTGCTGTATTGAAAAAAGTAAATGTGAGGACTTCCCCACACATGGAATCATTCCTGTGATCTGCCTGATATGGCAATGCCAATTACTAAACCGGTCTATTTGTAAAAGAAATACGCCGAACACGTACATAATTAGGCTCTCATGTGTAATGTGTGTGTTACCACATAGTCATACTTATTAATTTATTGTAGTGTCATGTTAACGGGAGTAAGGATGTAATGAAGTATAGAGTCTAATCTTGAAATAAAGACATGCGTGTCCCATGTGGGACAACCCAAAAATTGCGAATAGTGTCCTTTTGTTCACTCATGTCACCAATGTTTGTGGACTAAAAGTTTGGGAGTTCTGAGGATACGTGGAGTGAGTCAACTGATGGGATGGGTCTACAGGAGTAGGGAGTGGCCAATGCATAGTGGTGTGGATAAACTGCGAATCCAGTTGGAAAATGGATGACTGCAGTGTTAGGGAGGCATTGGGGTGGGTGTTTGGGAAACCAGGAGCCATGGGTATATGGGTATATATGCAAATGAAGCAGCACAGCAATAGTGTATTGGTTAGAGCAATCGCCTAACGAACAGACATTCCCGTTCCGAATCCCACTGCATCACATACCATTTACCGTTGGTAATCTGTACATGAAAATATTGCGACATCTGTCCACTGTATAACCTGCAAAATAACAATTAAAAGTGAACTGGAGCGAAGTGTCAGTGTCATAATGAAAAAGGCACTAGTAAGCAGGTATAAGCATATATATAAACACCAGTAAGCGTGTGTAAGTGCGCTTGCGTGGGGTATGCATTGCTTTACAGACACATACACACACATATATATATATATATATATATATATATATATATATACATATATATATTGTTGTTAGGGGTCACCATAGCGGTACTCCGGTCTGCTAATGATTGGCAGTAGATACACACACATATATATATATATATATATATATATATATATATATATATATATATATATATATATATATATATATATATATATATATATATATATATATATATATATATATATATATATATATATATATATATATATGTGTGTGTGTGTGTGTGTGTGTGTGTGTGTGTGTGTGTGTGTGCGTAGATATGCACAGATATACAGCTATGATAGGAAACAGCACACATGAATGACATATGTTCACAGGCTATGCCAATGGAAGTAAGGGGCCCAAGCAAGAAACATGAAACACGTAGCATGACCTTCCACCCCCACCAGACGGACACGGGAAACATACACACAAACCTGCAAACAATGTAAATAGTCCACTGCTCCCCAGACCACAGGCAGGATACAACCGGGGGGTACACAGTGCACCCGTGATATCTAATCTTGGAACACAGACAGGAGCGTCCCTTGTGGGACATCCCAAAAATTGACAAGACCAAAAGAGGGTGATACACCGACCATTCTGGCTGGGGTGTATACATACCCGGAATACAAGGGTGGAAAAGCCTGATGACCCATGGGTCGAGACAATTGTATGACATGGGTCCCATGAAGTGGATAGTGGGCAGTGTTTAGTGGTATTTTCAGAACCGACCAGGACCCAGAGTAAGGATGGGTGCTGTAGAGGAGTTGCAGATGGGGGGAACTATGGGTAGCTACTTATGGTTCTAGGTGTGCAGGTGTTGGCTTATGAGGGTCTATATGGACAGCCCCAGGGATGTAACCAAATGTGTTCATTGGACAGAGGCATCACCTAATGAGCAGACACACCCACTACGAGTCCCACTGCAGCAAAGTGTAATCTATATGACAAGGAATGGAATAACCAGATGTAGATGTATATATGTAGAGGTATGTGTTTGTATATCTACCCATAGCAACATAGAGATAAGCCTCTCCCTCTCCGTAGTACAAATGTATACATACAGAGACAGAATACATATACATACCCACATATAGATATATACATATGTAGACACCCATAGACCCATATGTTGTTGGAGATATATGTATATATATATATATATATATATATATATATATATATATATATATATATATATATATCCATATACAGCAATATATAAATATATACATGTATGCATACATATAAAGATATATCTGTATATAGTAATGTATATATATATATACATATGTGTGTGTGTGTGTGTATGTATATATATATATATATATATATATATATATATATATATATATATCTATATAGATAGATATGTGACTGTAAATATACACATGTATATAGCTAGGATATGATACAGCAGTTATGAATTACATATGTTCACAGGCTGTGCATATGGGGGTGAGGGGTCCAATAAACAAACATGTAACATGTAGCAGCAATCCCCCCACCCTCCCAGCTAGGCAGGTGAGACATACAGATACACAATAAAAGTAAACACACCACTGCTTCCCAGACCACCGACAGGATACTACCAGTGGGAGAGACCTGCCAGGTCTAATCTTGAAACATAGACATTGATGTCCCTTGTGGGACACCCAAAAATTAATGATCATCGGAGTCAGTCCCAGTAATGATTCATCAAACCAGGCTGTAGACATACACGGACGTACACAGACCAGTAGGTTGTGCAAGCCTGATAACCCATGGGTCAACACAACATATGACATGTGTCCCAACACATGGACAGTGAGCAGTGTGTAGTGGTGTGTTTATACCCCACCTGCACCCACAGTAAGGATGAGTGCTCTAGAGGAGAGGCAGGTGGGGGAACTATGGGTATGCAATTATGGGCCTAGGCATGCAGGTGTTGGCTGGAGCAGTCATATTAGGACTGCCCTGGGGATGTAAGTAATATTCCGAAAAGGGCATAGCTGATGCCCATACCTCTCAACCCCTAAAAGCAGATCCACTGGACAGGGCATAAACCATTGGGGGAACAAATAAGGACCATACCTCTGAATTGTCCCCGATTTCCAGGGACGTCCCTGATTTCGACTCAAATTCTAACTCTGTCCCACTAAATCCCTCCTAAAACTAGTGACTTTTGGAGGAAAGGTGGTGAATTACACATAATGAATAATGACAACAATTAAGAGTTATAAACATCATTTACCTCAGAAAATGTGTATGAATTCATATGGTCTGAGTCTGTCAATGTGTCAGGTTAATAGCACTAATAATTTAAATGTGCCCCTGATGTTGTTATGACGTGTCCCTGATTCAGTTGATATTTGTCCCCAATCCTTTCAGAGGTCTGATTGGGACAGAAAGCACATATTCCACTTACAACCTTAGAAAGATGATAGACTATTAGGTATGCAGTAGCATGACTCGGCTGAAGGATGTGGGTTCCAAAACCCAATTACTTGTTTGTATTGAAGAGTGTCAGTTCCCATGTATTAGCCAGACAGGTGCAGATTGTAAGAGGAACACACCAATAATATGAATCAAACCCTGGACAGTAAAAATAAATGAATGAACCACACGCTGAAATAAAGGAAACAAGCGTTTTACTATATAAAAGACTTAGTAAAAACTGTACAAAAGTAAGTGCTTTCGTAAGGCACATAGACCAAACTTCATCAGGCAATAAAATAATACTACAGTTCAGCATATATACCACACCCACACCCTTCAATTAATTAATCATGAATACCCGCATTAATTGATAACACCAGCATGTTTTGAGCATGGCGGGTTTATCTACCAATGCTGACACAACCATCCCGATTGACAGTGAGGGAACTTCTAATTTACTAACTGTGGACACATCTAGGAGGTTTGGGAGGAAGAATTATATGTCATGTCCACTGGTGACTACCTTTTTCAATGACACCTATACCATGCAAGCCATAGTTAACCAGAATTGGACCATTTTAAATAGTGATTCAGGGTTGGGATCTTTTTTTGGAGAACACCTTGAATTTGTGTTTAGGAGAGGTAGGAACATAAAAAATCTATTGGAACAAGTTAAGGACTGTAATTTACAGGGGAAAATGGAATCTTGTGGTGAGTGTAGTCAGTGTAAAAATATCTTACTAACATCTAAGATCAATATTTCTAACAGGGTTATTTCTATTAAGGGCAAGTTCAACTGTCATACACAAGGGGTGGTGTATGCTGCCCTGTGTTCGCAGTGTCCCAGTTTTTATGTTGGGAAAACTCAACGGAAGTTGAGTCAGTGTAATATGATATTCATAAGTGTGAAGAAAAAAATGCTCTATTTAGGCATATCAAAATGTTTCCCGACCATGCCTTTAAATTTGTGGTTTTACAGCAAGTCAAGCAGGGAGATCGTGGTGGACCTTGGAAGTTATGGTTAGAAGATAAAGAAATTTGGTGGCAGGTCTTTCTCAATGCTCATGTTCCCCCTGGGTTGAATGACACTATTTCTATTAGCAGTAACTTAAAGCTCAGGGTATTAGATAGATGAGATGTTCTCATTGCAATATATAAACACTATTTTGAACATGACTTCTATATGCATCAATTATGTGTAATTATATATATATATTTTTTTATATAATTTTTTTTATTTTTATCTTATGCGATTTGTATGTTCTTCTATTATGTTTAAGTGCAAAGGTTTGTGTTATCAATTAGTGTGGGTATTCATGATTAATTAATTGAAGGGTGTGGATGTGGTATATATGCTGAACTGTAGTATTATTTTATTGTCTGATGAAGTTTGGTCTATGTGCCTTATGAAAGCGCTTACTTTTGTACAATTTTTACTGAGTCTTTTATATAGTAAAATGCTTGTTTCCTTTATTTCAGCGTGTGGTTCATTCATTTATTTTTACTGGTTGGTGTTGTGCTTTGTGGTTTCCTCAAACTCTGGACAGGTCACGGATTCCGTACAGTCGAACGGCATGCTTTCGCCTAATGGGCAGCCATTCCCGATACTGTAGGCATGTAATCCGATGTAATAGGCATCACAAGGTAATATCGTAGTCCCCACTCCCACCCAGGGGTGTAAGTGTCAGATGCAAACACCAAATGCAGTGCATTTGCAAGTGCGGGAGTAAGCGGGTGTAAGCCTGTTTGGCCACCAGTATGCAAGTATTTCACTGGTGAAGCAATGTGGAGGCTAACTGAGTGTAAGAAACTGTAACCAGAGGTTAGCATTGCTTAGCTCTATGCAAACCCACGCACACCCGCTCACAACTGCTTTAATGTGCCTTAATCACTCCGTATCCAACAGCCTTGTTCTGCCAAGCAACAAAATAAACGGCCTCTACAAGGATCGAAACCAGGACCCTGCACACACAGCTAATGTGATTTACCACTAAGCCATGGCAGATATACAGACATTGGATGTTATCACAAACATATCATCCAGCGCAGTCAGTCAACAGTATAGGAAATGTATTCTATCATGTAGATGTATGTGTGTGTGTTTATGTCCAGATATAGATACATACATATATCTAGATATATCAAGAACATCCCATGTGACAACAAAGCATTACAAAGGAATGAAAAGGAAAACACCAGCAACTCCTGTATTATGTAGTGGTGTTGTCCTATGTAATATCAAGACTCCCTCAGACAGACATGTGTCATTAATACACGCAAACATTTGTACATTGGCCAAATACATCACTCTGTGCATTTTATTTACATTAACACAACAGTTCCTGTCCAATCATTATGTGAGAACAGTACTCTTGCAAGGTGCTGCATGCGACATCATCATCATGAAAAAGGTAAATGGGATAACCATAGAGGGACCGGCAGTGTTGTTTGTACAATGGGGTTGTCTGCATCACGTGTACCTGGAACCTTTAGGAGTCATGTGCATACCAGGATCATGTGCCTGAGAGACAGGGGCGAGGACAACTGGAGTATGTTGTGATGCATATTAAAAGGGTTACATGTGTCCAGTGGACAAGTGTGTGAAATGGACAGCTATGTATGCGGCAAATGTTGTTCTAGGAACTGATTGGCCTTTTGTTTCCGTAGGGTGAGAGTGGGATGTGGGGGAAGGAGAGTAGGTATGCTCATGGAGGATAGGTTGGGTAGGATAACAGACAAGACAGCATACAGGGTCGGCATATGACACATGGGGGGATACACCTTGGACGGGGAGGGGTGTTCGGCAGTCACAAGCCCCTGAGCCCACATATGGAAACAGTGGGATGGAGGTCCCCAGCCATGGGCAGCCACCACTGCACCAAAACAGCTGCAAAGGTGGCAGTGCTGGGGGCTGACTAGGAGGGGTAGGCTTACCCTGTAAATGTGACACTCTGCCCTCGAGCTGGCGTATCTGGCCTCAAAACCCCTTATTGAACCCTCTATGCACCATGTCTGGGACTGTACAACAGTGGACAACTTCCTGTCTGGACCTGCTCCCAGGGGGGACAAGCCCCATCCTCAGTGTCGGTTCTACCAGAAGGTGGTGCAAAGCCAACAGAGGTGGAGGTCCAAGGCTTGACCCCAGATGTGCTGGTGCCCAGTGCCATGGCCAGCTGAAGTGGGACAGGAGGTTCCACCAGGACCTCCAAACCCATACAGCCTATGGTGTTGTAGTTGTAACACAGATATGGCTTAATAATAGTCAACAGCATTCAGGATTAGTTATAACAGCATGCATAGATATGACCATCAACCCAACACAACAGATGGTATACATTTGCAGAGGGAACACAACACACACATATATACTGCATGACATCTGTACAAAGTGTAGAAGACTTGTGACTGCAGCTATGAACAGTGGCCCATTATTGGCATGTCACTGAGAACCCCAGACAGTGACTGTCATACCACTGTTTCATGTGACATATGTCCAATCAGGGATGCAATGGCAGTAACTCTCATCACTATCACCATGTACTGACTGCAATCCTCACACTATGCTCCTGCAGTTCACAGATGTGTGTTCAGTGAGTAACACAGGAAACAAATGGTTTCACACACTTACCAGTCCACAGATGGCCCTACAGATGGGGGTTCCCTCACAAACAGAGCACTGTCTTGTCAGTTTTAAAACATGCAGAATAGTCATTACCACACACAACTTGTTAAACTGGCAGTAGTCTCAATGAAGCATAGCTACATTTACATGCTGTAGTCATGTCTGGCACATCACCCTCCTGTCTTTAGGCTATTTTCCACTGTGTATGTTGTTTGAGGAACATCCAGATATCATCTGTGATGCCGTTTAACAAACACCAGATCCAGGTTCCACTCACAGCGACTGTCATGGGCAAACACCAACATGATGTTCCTAGATATTGTACTGTGTTTCCATGTGATTGGCTATGGGAACATCATCACAGCTGTTCCACATGCAA
The DNA here is from genome assembly GCF_019279795.1 of Protopterus annectens. Classification (NCBI taxonomy): domain Eukaryota; kingdom Metazoa; phylum Chordata; order Ceratodontiformes; family Protopteridae; genus Protopterus; species Protopterus annectens. Next base: position 386,069,124 of record NC_056726.1, read on the forward strand.
TCAGCTAAAGGAGGACCACAATAGGTGCAGAGGCCATCACCTGATCATGACCATCACTTACAAAACACAAGCTGCTGCTGAGCAGGTGTACAACTCCACATCCACCAGAGAGTGTGTGGGAGGGACAGACAGAGGCAAAGTACATCAGAGAAGGGCTTGAAGACTAAAACCTAAACATCGTCTGTCACACACCTACCAGTACAGGGGTTCAAACCCCTGACTGACTAGTCATTACTATTACAAGTGCATGCAGTTACTCCATGTGCCACAAAGCTGACATGTTGGTGTGCTGTAAGAACATATATGTGTGCTGGTGAGCGACATCTACAACAGAGATATAGTAGACATACCTTAGGTCTAGCACACATGGCTGTCCACATGAACGGATGTCATTGTCAACACAACCACACTCTCTAATGGACTCACATTGACACACTTTGCCAGGCCCACAAATACACTTCCTAACTACTTAGTTTGCCACACTGCAGTAATGCACAGGTACTACATGCATCACAGGGGATATCCGGAGGTTCTATGGGCTAGGGCATGTGAACATGTCTGACATCAGTCGGTATGCCAATGGGAGTTATACTGGGTGTGACTGTGGTTGGGAGCATCATACCCCACATGGAGACACAAGGTGCCAGTACTGACATGCATGTGTGCATTGCTTCATGAGTGTGTAGTGGTTGGCTGTGCAGGATGGCTGTACAAGGCTGGGGGAGGGCTAATCCTTGGCATCACGCCACCTGACAATGGTGTGTAGTGTGGTACAGGGGTGTAGTGTCTGCAAAGTCCCACACAGATGGGTATTGTATGAACTGTCCTGACATCCTGGTTACCATTGTGTATGGCCATTGCTTTGCAATGCATGCCATGTCTGTGCTTGATAGTCCTTGACATGGACATTGCCTGGGATGTGCACGTCCCACAGTAATGTACAGTGACATGTACAAGTGTACCTGGTTTGGCTGGCACATGTTGTGTACACAGACTGTTATCCTCAGATATGTCAATACTGGCCTGGTGTGGCAGGACCTGTTTATAGTCAGCAGGTTGACCCTGCACCTGCATTGATAGCATGATACAGGTTTTCCCCTGGTGTCAGTGGCATCAGTCCATACAGGGCACATGTGTAAGGCATTGTATGGCCTCAGTGGATCACATTTCATGGCACCACATATGTTGCAGGCATCCAGTGGGGAACTTAGTGAAGGCACATTGTCCACAATTATGTGCCTATTATACTGCTGGGCAGGGTGCCATGCCCTCTTCAGCCCACTGCAATCACACCATGCCTACTATCTGTCATCAATGTGCAGGGTACTAGCAACATAGCGGGATATTCGAGGCAAGTGTGTTTGTGTATTATACATGGGTTCAGAACGTATTCTGGGTAATGGTAGGGTTGCATACTTTGTTCACCAGGCCTTTTGCCAGATGTAGGGGTATGGCTTGCCAACACAGCCCCTTGGCTGATTGACATCTGTACTCCTCATGAGGTGGACATTGTGACATATAATACGGACACCATATAGGAAAACTACAAAATCTGCTCCCCAACATGTCCAGTGGTTAGACACTGACAGCCACCTCCACACAGGCTGTGACTGTCAAACACACACACACACACACACACACACACACACACACACACACACACACACACACACACACACACACACACACACACAGACACCTGCCATGTCTTGGAATAGAACCCCTACCTAACTAGTTTATCACACTACAGCATTACGCAGGTACAGCATGCGCTACAGAGATTACTGGATTACAGCAGTCCCAGAGGTGTATTACTAGGTGGGTGACAACAGCAGGATTGCCAAAGGTGGTTATGTGAATTGTAAAGAGTGTGCATACTCTAAAAAGCATTGTTCCTTTCTCAGCACACACACACACACACACACACACACACACACACACACACACACACACACACACACACACACACACACAGTTGGCCTGTCTTGGAATAGAACACCTACCTAACTAGTTTATCACACCACAGCAATACGCAGTTACAGCACACACTATGGGGAATACTGGGTTACAGCAGTCCCAGAGGTGTATTTCTAGGTGGGTGACATCAGCAGGATTACCAAAGGTGAGTATGTGAATTGTAAAGAGTGCGCATACCCTAAACGCATCATTTCCTTCACAGGCAGGCAGATAGACAGACACACACACACAGTTGGCCTGTCTGTGATTAGAACACCTACCAAAGTAGTTTAACACACTACAGCATTATGCAGTTACAGCACGCACCATGCTCGACAGTGGCACAGGAAAATAACATACCCAACTGTAGTCATGCTTGACTGTGTATTCTTTACCATTCCTAACTATGTAATACTTTGTAGACACCGGTCACCACAGATGGCTACCATGGTGTGCTAAAAGAAATTACACATATGTATGCCTGGCTACAGGGTAGTCACACACACAAACACGCACACATGTGCCAGTATTGTGCATACATGTCTTGCCTGTGTAAAGGTAACTAGAACAGTGGTATGCAGTTGGGGTATGTGCCACAGAACACATACAATTACACTTACTCTTATTCCACTTCTAAGCTGGGTGACATCACAGGACTGATTACTTGCAGTGGGGAGGGGGGAAGAGAGAGGTTTAGCAGTTGACAAGGATAAAGGCCAGTGCAAAAGGAGGTATCGCTTTGGAATGCAGCAAAACCCACTGCCATGACAGGATGCAGACACAAATACACACACACAACCACACTCAGCCATTTGCTGGCACACACACTCAGGCATTTGTTGACACACACACACACTCAGCCATTTGCTGACACACATACTTAGGCAATTGCTGTCACACACACAAACACATGCACACAGTTGCCAGTGGTGGGATGAGAACTCCTGCCTATGTACAGATCACTATTACAGTACTATGCAGTTATGAGACGCGCCACAGAGATTACACATTCCAAGGCAGTCAGAATACCCTTCTAAGATTGAGGACAACAACAGGGAGACTGACAGTCATGAAGTACATAGCTGTAAACCTGTGTGTTTAAAGTAGGTGTTCATTACAAACTGTATGCACAAACAAGACACATCATCTGCAGGTAGGCCTGAGAGGCATAGTTGTAGCATAACAGGAACCTGAACTGGAGTATACCCATCTGTGGAATGGACAATTACTATCACTATACAGGGTTACAGTGGGCATGCTCATACACTTAGTAGTACAGGGCCATTTGGGATGCACTATGACTACAACTACACAAGGTTATACTGGGCATGCTCATACACTTAGTAACAAAGGGCTTGTTGGATGCACTGACTCAAATTACACAAGGTGGCAGTGGGTACGCTCATACACTTAGTAGCACAGGGCTGTTTGGGATGCACTCCGATTCTAACCACAGAAGGCCACAGTGTGCATGCCCATACACTTACATGTACATAACACATTGTAATGGACTCCTATTTTAAACACACAGGTTTACAACTATGTGCATCTTACCTCTCAGTATATATGCACATCATACTAGTTTACTACCTGATACCTGTATGTCCCGTAAATGATATCTCTGTGTCTGTGCTGTGTGATACACATGCATATATGTACATGAAGTACTGACATATATATGTTAAGTATACACATTCATGCATGTGTGGACGTGACAGACAATAGGTTACCTGGGACACACAGGCGGATGCTACCTACAGCAGGTGTCACACACCTTGCTGCCCTGAAAGGTATACATTGATAGCAGGTTGTGGACAGTGGCATTATACGTGGAACAGTGGCATGTACAAGCATAATGTGTGAGCCACATTGTGCAATGGTAGTGAGGTGCAGGTGTCAAGATGACCTCTCCCGGCTGTGTTAGTAGTTGTCATTACTAGCAGGACTGCTACCCTAAGTATATCTCACATTGGTCATATACACGATTTCTGCTGCTGTCCATCACCTTACATGAGGCATTTGCTACCAAGCATATTACTGCCACTCACAGTGATGTCATGGTACAAGTGGCAACTGCTGTACCAAAACAATGAGCCAATGTCCTGCTGTTATTATGAGGTTGTCCAGTGTCTGTCATTCTGGGCTGTCATGACTGAACGACAAGCCTTCAACACAGAGCACATGCATCCATGTTTCACGTGTGTGTGGATAATACCTAGGTCACATTTACCCATATAGCCACATTCCAAGACAAATGTCCTACACCCAGAAGTAACACCCTAACACCTACAAGACAATTGCATTGGATGCTTATGGTAATCGGTGCTAGATGTGTGGCATTAGTAATCCATTTGCTCAATGTAGAACCTAAAATGGGGAATACTGACATCTATGCAGTGAGCAACACCTGGCTGAAGGCTCTGTAGTGCACAATTCCACTACCACCATATAATTCAGATCCAGACATGTGGGCCATAACAGTGGTATGGACCATTCCAGGTGGTGGTGTCCACATATTCATAAAGGCTACTCATATGTAAAGACCACTACTCCAACATAACTCATCACAGATGAGTCAGGTACAGCTGACAGTGGCAAATGCTGCATTCTAGGTTGTATCCTCATATACATCCACTACCTTGTCCCCAGACTACCAACACACATCCATATGTGGTATGACATTGTATGGTAGACCACCAGATAACCCTCGTTTGATGGACTGTACCTAGGCCTACATCAACTGTGCAAAGTACCCATGTACAGTCATAGCTGCATAATGTGTTATGCAATGCAATAATACCACTGTTTGTAACCAGCTCAGTTGTACACATACCAGGGTCCTTCGGATGTTGTCAGCATTAACACGGTCGACTGCTGCTGTACACCAGTAAACAACACCCTCATGGTTGGATATGACCTAACTGTACCTGCCCTGGATATGTACATCCCACACTCATACAACATAAATTACATTACCATAGCTTTCGTTATCCTTTCTACATACAGGTGGCTACAGTCATTACACACATGCACATGGCAGATAGCATGCTAACAGTACATCAGGTTTGATATCTATGTTAACAGAGGTAATATTCCCTCTCTACTGGTCACCCATTACACCTATCATATCATACAACACCCCATGTGACATGTATGTCATTAGACATGTCTACCTAATGCAATGCCTACAAACATATCTAAATAACAGGATCATAGGAACTACACAAGGCCTGTATGTCTGCTCTGTATGCTACTGAGTAGTCACAGGTGATATGTTCATGACATGTACAGCCACGTGTGGCCACAGCTCCTACATATATCCCATGTCAACAATTGCAAGCCATGCATGTTGTGTGCTATCTGGACATTAGCCTTAGTACCACAATAGCCAGTACACGCTGGGGTGAAATGTTAACAAGCCACAGACCTCGCACATGCATGAATGAGTGTACTGCCTAGCTCTAACAGAGCACATTGCTGGCACTCTTCCAGTAAACATGAAGTGTGTAGCAAATATGATGCGCTCACTGTTGACCATTACAGTACCCTGGCTTCACCATGGCACTGTCAAATAACAGTTTGTAGGAGCATAACATGGAATAATGCTGTGTGTGTCTCGCTGATATGTGCTGTTGTCATATATGTACACTTGGCTACTCGGTGAAGGTGGTGGTGTCCTACCAGTACATGAATATAACATCCATTATGGTGTAATGCTCGGCTATGTTTCACACATGGCATGGGGGAGGTGTGGAATGTATCCTCTTGACCTGCTAGTGCACTTACTGATTTAGACCACATATGTGTACATGTATTGATGTTTGTGTAGATTCCATGTGTGTGCAGTGTCTGATGTCTGAAGGTGACTGTTGTCTTAGTACATCATGCTGTTGCAATACAGCCTCAACATTGCGAACTGAATATGGTGATATGCTCTAAGTACAGTAAGCCAGACATGAGGTATGGACAGATGTTTGGACATGACTAAGTGTTGGGGCTTCTTTGCAGTTGAATGATTACTGAGGACAGCTCACTGGTGTGTTACAACCATTCCTACAATAAACTGTATAACTGCTAAGGTCAGGTTTTGTTAATTGAAGTGGAAGACAGACAATGTAGAATGCAGTAAGGGTGACACTGAAGGCAAACCTCATGACACCTGTAGCAGTAATACCTCCCCTGTGCATATATTGTGCATATACCAGCATAGTTGGCAAAGGAAAGAGTCAGTAAGCTTTGTAGTGAATGCGATAGTGCTGTACTTCTGTAATACCTATCATGAGATAGGCAGGTGTTTGATTCACAGTACTGGCACGTGTGTGTGTGTGTGTGTGTGTCCATATATGTCACGTATGGTTGGGAATACATCCCACATGTTTTCACTCTCCTGAAAACTGTTGTTGACACCAGTACAGAGTGAAGTGTAGAAAGAAAGGCATAGGCAGGTGGTTTAACCTCACACATGTAAAGTGTCTCTATGTGTGTGACATAGGTGTATATCTTTGTGAATGCCACAGCGTGTGTGTGTGTATGTGTGTGTGTGTGTGTGTGTGTGTGTGTGTGTGTGTGTGTGTGTGTGTGTGTGTGTGTGGCTGTCTGTGTGTATGCCTGTCCAGTCCCTGGAGTGAGGCTGTATTTTACCATAGTGAAATGTTATTCCCCCTCCCCCCATCTACTCAATGCAATCTAGCATCCCTGTGGATATCATCAATCATAGACAGACATTCTAACTGCCTGTTACCATGTACACCCTGGGGTGTGACCTGTTGTTACATAGCCTACTGATGGACCCCCTCCCCACATACACTCACTGCACTGTAGTATCCCTGTCGATGTCCTCAATCTTAGGCCATTCCAACTACCTGTACATGTGTAATCTCTGTGGCACATCTTGTAATTGTGTAGTACTATAATGATGATATGCACATAGGCAGGGGTTCTCATCCGAACACTGGCAACTGTGTGCGTGTGTCAGAGTGTGTGTTACTGTGTCTGTGAATCCCTGAGTGTGTGGGTGTGTCTGTGTTTGCATGTTGTCATGGCAGTGGGTATTACTGCTTCCCAATGAGAAGCCACTATTTCCACTGGCCTTTACCCTTGTCATCCACCATACCACTCTTTTACCTTCTCCCCGCTCCAGGTAACTATACCTGTGATGTCACCCACTATTGATGTGATGGCTCTGAACACAGTAGCTTACTACACAGCTATCATGCTCTTGGATCATTAGAACAGTAAACATAATTGAAACATGGGAGAATATAACTGTGATGTGGAAGCTACAAAGTGCATGCAGGTATTGTAATACTGACCTGTGGGTAGTCAACATGTACATATGGGACACTAACCGCAAACACCGACATCCCCCGGCACATGCAACTACACCTGAAAGAGGAAGGCAGAATGTCAAGATCAACATACTGCTAGTGTTGTTTCACATGATACTTACTGTTAAATGTACAAAATGCATTCTAAAACTGTAATACATGGTATGTCTGCTGCCTGTCAACACTACTCATCAATAGTAATCTACAATTGTCTATCTAGTATGTTCACCCTGTGCATCAGACCATATGAGCATGTCCCTGCACCGATGGTGTGGATGACAGGGATGCGGCACAGGCATCATCAAATGCACAGGGTGATAATGTTTGCCAGTGGCCTAGGCTGCATCATTGGATGACATCATGTGCATGTGTTAGGGCTTGTGATATCATTGGGAGTGTGTGTGTTGAAGTGCTCTACATTTTGTTTCTGGTGTGTATGCATGCACACAGGTCTGGCATGTGGCTGGCCTACACATGGGTATTAGTGACAGCTGCAGACTGTACAAGGCAGGTTTCACAGTTCACGGTGACCTTCTACAGCCACGTGACCTGCGCCTGCCAGGGGTTGCACGGGCACTACCAGGCAGAGGTCCAGATTGGGTACTGTCTGATGACACATGTCCACTGGAATCATGCCCCAGTTGGGACCATCCAGGACCATGTGCACGTGTCCTGCTGTGTCCTGCTGAGGACTGCACCACACCAGCTGCATTGCTGCTGCTACCACCACTATCTGAGCGGGCATATGCAATAGCATGTTCACGTAGATCTTCAACAGGTGATGTAGCTGACCTCCGTCCACATGCCCGACACCTCACTCCCACCAGATGTTCCAGCACAGACATTCCATGCTTGAGGATTGACATGCCACAGTCAAGGGCTCCCACCATGTCACCCAATTGTCTATCCAAAACATCTGCAAGATGATGGTGAGCATTTGCAAGTGCCTGGATGTTGTCAGTTAATGAACAGACAGCAGCCCTCTGAAGCCTCAGACCTTCTCTGTTGTGCCATTCAGCACGTGCCTGTGCCTCCATTACAGCCTGAAACATGCGTCTGGTGACTTCAGCTGATGTGCTTTGTCTCACAGGGGCATGTTGGCCAGTGGTCCTCCTACGAGCAGCGCTGGGCACATGCCTGTGTGGGACATCACCAGTCAGTTGACTGAGATCATGGTGTGCAGGCACACCTTCCATAGTCTCCACACTTTCCTGTTCCATGCTACCACCCGCCAACTGTCCTTCCTGTAAGGCCAGTGGTGATGGGGTATGTGTAGACAGGGGAACTGTGTGTGAGGATGAGGGGGAGACAGGTGGAATGGCAACCAATGGCACAGATTCAGCCCCTGACAACCCTGCCTGAGCCTCAATCATACTATCATCATCACTGCTAGAGTCTATGGGGACACTAACATCAGGTGGACCGCAGGAGGGCAACAAACCTACATCAACACCTGTGAGGGGAAGACAAGAACTGTAAATTACAAGTTATACCAGACAGACACAAAGACAGACACACAGACAGACACAGACAGACAGACACACAGACAGACACAGACAGATACATACAGACAGACACACACACACACACACAGACACACACACACACACACACACACACACAGACACAGACAGAGACAGACAGAGACACACACAGACACACATGCTACATGCAGGTGATATGGCAGATGACATTAAGCTTAGACAATTATAGTTTCAGCTTAGAAAATTATAGTGGTAGTTATCATACATCCCTGAGTTGCACACAAGAGCAAGCATGTGTTATAGCAGACGGCATGCACCTTACACAATTATAGTGGTGGTTAGCATACATACCTGTATTGCAACATTTGTGCTAGTAGCCTAGGCCCCATACCTGCAACACAATGCATGTACTTTGCACCGTTGCACTGCACTGCCATAGTGTGTGCAACATACACCACATGTTAACAGACCATCGCTGGCCTTTGTACATCTGCTACTGATGCTTTGTGTTGGCCACCGCCCCTATGTGTGAGGACATGAGCAGTAGGTAGGTCAACTGCATACTATGTTTGCCTGAGCCCTAGCTTGCATATCTCCCCCAAAGCAGTGCATGTCTGTTCAACATTATTCCGCCTACCCCTGAGCTGAGTCTAGACATTGTGTATGTCGCTGTACACACATGTTTGACATGGCTGTCCCTACTTTGCAATGGTGCCACAGATCAGCACAGATTTAGAGTACACCGGCCTGCTGTGTGGCGTATGACCTTGTCAATCACATGTAGTATGACATGTCTTCTGCTGACGTGTTGAATGACATGCATACATGTCCTTTCCAATCTACAGTACGGTAATGGTGTCCCAATGCAGAGACATGTTATACTAACATGGGCCTTCAGCTGATGCAATGTTGTCTGTCCACCCTACAAATATGCAGTGACATACTGCGCATTGAGCTGAAGTGCATAGCCATTGCAGGGCATCATGTGGCTTCACAATTGCTATACAGTGTGAGCTACTGACACAGTTCATAGCCATGACTATGTTCACATACAATACATATCTAATGTGAAATGTGACCCACATCACTGAGGTGTATACACACTAAACCCTAGTGTGGAATGTGTGACACAGGTCACAGAAGAGTATATGGATGACAACCCTGCACATCTGCAACCATATTACTGATGCCTAGCAACTATGCCCACACATGGCTAACTTAGCAGTACTCTACGTCCCACATACCATCTGTGTACCTCACACACATGAGTAGCAGGCATGACAGTGATGTCTGACACCAGCAAGGTGAATGCACTGTATCGGTGGCCAGATGTGGTTGTATGTGTATGTTGCGCAACACATGTATGTATTTGGATACTGTATAGGTGAATGCTTTCATGTCATGACACACTCAAGATGTTCAAGACATGTTATGTGGTGGTTTCATGTTATGCCTACACAAGCTGTGCACAGGCCTGTATGATGTTTAGTGTTTCACATCTGCAATATCACCATTACACAAAGGTCATAGTTGTATTGTGTCAAGCCAATGTACAACAGGGTGTACACACATGTACATCACTTCTACTGTGTGTGCTGCTTCATGTCTCTGGCCATCCTCCATGGCCATGTGTACACATGTTCTGTCCAATGGTTGTGATGGCCATCTTATTTCACATGTCAGTGTTATCCCATATGACATACACCCATAGATGTCATATGCTCCACTGAGTACAGGGTTATGCAGACAAAGGGTGGTATGTATGGGATGTGAGACATGTTTTGCAGGATAGTTGAGCAGTGTTGCAGTCAGCCCACTACAGGTCATGGACATGTCAGATAGCACATGACATTGTGTGACATTCATAGCAAGGGTATAATCCACAAGGGTGTATCCTGTGGGCCGGTCATACTCCAGCTTCAACACATTTAGAGTGTGTGCACACATATGATCTATGTACAGTACTGTTCATATTCACAACATGTGTAATGCTGATATGTAGTACCTGTCCCTACAATGAAACACACCTCCACCATTGTATTCACTGTTGTCCACACATCTGGCAATGATGGTTTGGAAGGCTTAGTGTAGGTGTTTCATATAGTCAATTATTTCACATAAGTAACCACTGTGATGCATTGCAGGTCTGACCAGTGTCTATTAACAGGACCACCATAAATTATGTGTACGTGTGTTATGGCAGATAGCATGCAATTAATATAATCTGTGCATTATCAAGCATGGTAAATAACAATCTCACCTGACACAGGCTGCTGTTGCTGCAAAACACCAGAGGTACCTAAACAGGAGTGTCACAGCAGTAAGATCATTATCCACACCTGTGTGATAGCTACAGGGTGCAATGTCCATGTTAGTACATAAGCCAGTACAATACACTATAATATGGAGTATGCACATCTGTGCATACATAGAGTAGCAGACTATAGTATGTGGCATGTGTGCATATATCCCTTGTATATGATGTTATATTACATATTGTACAGTAACACATGTAAGTATGTGAAATATAGTTGTGTTATATGTGCAGTAGTGACTTACCAGGCAACTCCAGGCCCGGTGGTTGAGAGACACTCACCTCCATACCAGCTAAAGCTTGTGGATGGAGGTCTGCAGGTGTCTCCAGGTTGGCCAGTAGCTCCTCTGTACGTGTGAGTGGGGCCTGGGTGAGTTGCCCCCCACCTGTTGCACCTTGTTGCCTGGTGATTGCATTAGCATGCTGTTTCACTCGTCTTATGAGGTCAGTGCAGTGTCGGCGCACCTGCTGATAGGTGCAATTGTTACCGCCAACATCATTTACCCTCCTGCAGAGTTCCTCCCACAGGGCATCCCACTGCTGTGCATCCTGTGGCACATGGCTGAAGAGTGTTGTATGGTTGTCGAGGAGGTATGGGATGAGGACCTCATCCTCCAAGCTGCTGTACACTGGCAGTCTGCTACATGGCATACCTAGAAGACATAATGATGGAGACAGGTCACAGTAACTCACAGAGAAGTACAGAAGTACAGCTGAACATACAAGTGTATCACATTTATTAAGATTACAAATACGTCTTTGCAAATCTACATGACACTAACACCCCTGACATGTATAAGTCAGACACATTTGACACTTACTGGTGATGTGATGTTATCGCCATATATGTGTGTGTCATGTGATGACATTGCTCATACACCATGTGGATGTTGTCTTGATGTGGGCATGTCTGTTTGCCTGTACTGGTGTCTTTACCTATCAGCACATGCCTGGATGTGTTCACATTAATGCAGTTGACCTTAATGATGTGTATATGTCACATATATAGTCATACATAGCCATTAGGGACATGACCTGTGACTCTGCAGACTTGCAAGCATGTATGTGTTTTGCCATATACATCTACATGGCACTGCACAGCTGTGTACCATCCTGCCATGTATTGCCTGTGTTGCACATGTGTAACACATGGGACAATAACTAACCTGATGGTATTTGCAGGGTTGGATATCAACTATAGCATGTATGGTCATAGTGATCTAGTAGGCTATATGCCCTGGGCCATTTATGAGCCTAGGCAGACAGGTTACCTAGCTGTAGGTAACAGACAGGTAAGTTTCAGTGGCTAGTTCAAGCAGTGCCACAGAACTGATCCACAGGGTTACTGATATATTTGGCATGCGGTCATCGCACCATGTCACAGAGAGGGGCAATGTGCAGCTTCACTGGACAGGGATGCATAGTATGGCAAGAGTATATTAGGTGTATGGGACAGAGATCTGTCAGGCATGTTGTGATCCTTGTACTAGAAAGGTGGATGTCCATGAAGTATGTGTTTATTTGGGATCAGGATGTGTTAAGTGTAGCATGTCCAACACCTCTGGGTTGGACATGGCTTTATTCAGGGTAGGCTGCATGCTACATAGTGCAGCTAGGGATTGGGAAGGGCAGTATAGGCCTTCTACACATGGGCAATAACCATTAAAGGAAATATGTCATGACACCCATGCAGACGGGATCTGAAAGTTCGACTGCAGAATCTTACACTAAGGCACTGTACGAGCACATCCACTCATGCATGAATCGTGCCATCCCAAATAGAACCAAGATGCTCTCCTCCAAAAAAAGGAAGCCAATCTGGTGGTCTCCTGCGATAAACAAACTATACAACAGAAGGAAGAAACTGTTGCAGAAAAGAGGAAAATCCCAGGATGCAAAAAACTCCCTCACCAGCCTCAGTAAGAAGCTGAGATCCCTCATAAAATCCTCAAAAGCTAGTTATGAAAATAAAATTGTCGAAGATTCCAAAAACAATCACAAGGCATTCTATAGTTATGTCAAGAATCTAATTGGCAATGCTCAGATCTGCTCTGAGCTTCAACAGAATGGCATTAAATATACTGAGCCCAAGGATATTGCCAATATCCTGGCAGATCGATTTAGTGCCAACTTTGCCCCCTCTCACCCCCTAAAGGACCCATCTCAGTACCAAAAGATTGCCAAATTCCAGTAATTATGGCCACAGAGGTAGAAACTGCACTCTGCAAAGCCAAGGATACAGCATCCATGGGACTAGATGACATCCAGGGCTGTGTACTACATGAACTACAAAATGGACTGGCACCTCATCTAAGTGTCATGTTTAATCATAGCCTCACCTCAGGCTTCCTGCCCACTGTGTGGCACACAGCTACAGTTATCCCACTCCACAAAGGGGGATCCACCTTGGATCCTGGGAACTACCATCCCATCAGTCTGACGAGCCTAATCTGCAAGGGCATGGAACGCATTATCATGGAACTTGTAAACAAAGACATTGGCAACCTTCAAACACTGGACCCCACCCAGTTTGGGTTTGTGAAGGGCTGATCTTGTCTCCTGAACCTGATTGACTTCTTCAAATCAGTCTCCAGAGCTGTGGACAAGGGTAAGGTGGTCCACACAGCCTATCTGGACCTTGCCAAGGCCTTCTACACCATCCCCCTCTCTGGAATTATAAATAAACTTACTAAGCTGGGCATTAATCCCTACTTCACTCGATGAGTTGCCAACTGGCTTACAGACAGAACCCAGACTGTAAAAGTAGCAGACTCCAAATCCAGCTCCTGACAAGTGACAAGTTGAGTACCTCAGGGTTCAGTCCTGGGACCACTCTTGTTTGGCATCTACTTCTCTGAAGTACAGGCCAACAGTAAGGGACTCTGGTTAACAAAGTTTGTAGATGACTGCAAACTGGGAGCCATTATTGAATCTCCAAATTATGTGGATATTCTAAGGAAGGGCCTTACAGAAACAGATGCCTGGTGCCAGAGCCATGGGCTCAAGCTTAATGCCAAGAAATGTATAGTTATCCCCTTTGGAAAAAAAACATGTACCCATGAATTACCACATAGGTGGCAGTACACTAAACATTGAAAGTGTGATGAGAGACTTAGGGACACAGGTGGATAGTGGTCTCACTTTCCATAAACACATCACCACAACAGTCAGGAAATCCTTCTATGTGGCACACCTCATCACTAAGGGCTTTTCATCCAGAAAAAAGGAGGTCATTGTCCCACTGTTCTCATCCCTCATTAGACCCATTATAGAGTATAATGCCCCATTTGGCATGCACCTCACAAGACATCTGCAACAGCTGGAAAGGCCACAGAAATACCTCACTGAAAGAATCACAGGCCTAAAGCAGATGCCATATGCTGACCGTCAGAGGCAATCTCTGCTTAACATACAAAGCCATGTCAAACCCTGAGCTGTTGGACATGCTCCACTTAAAGAAATCCCAATCCCTCAGAGCCACATGCTCCAGGGATCTAAACCTTGTCATCACAATAAACAAAACATGCTGGAGGGATAGGTTCCTGATCCAGAGACTCCCCATACTCTGGAATAGACTGCCCATACATGTTAAGCAGAGCGCCTCCTTGGCCCTCTTCAAAAGGAACCTTGATGATTGGATGGTAGATAGGAAATTCACCACAGGGATCATGCCAGTCGCCCTGCTAGACAGGGGTCCAGAGAAGTAAATATTGTGGGAAGAAATATCCAGGGAATTGTTATGGCTAGGCTTGTATAGGTCCTAGGGTCGATAGCCTAGTACCAACCTATGAACCTATGTGATCTATTATGGGTCACATGGGTGTTGAGTATGACTGAGCAATTATCTCTATATTCCTGGATGGCACCCTGTCATGATTAGGGGTGCCACATATGACTACCTGTCTGGTGTGGTGAAGTAACTATCAAAGGAAAGAGTACTGTCCAGCTGCATCCTATACACACAGTTGCCATTATGTTGACCGCTGCCTAGGTGGTAGTTCATGGGTACAGGGTTTGTAACACAGGGGATGACAATGCAATACTTGGCTGTCAGATTGTGGCCATACGTTACACACTACACATCTGACACACTAAGGCCCTTCTGTATGTTGAACGCAGCACACATTGAGTCAACTATTGCTCCTAGTTCATAGTCATTTGCAAACATCAATAGGCTGATGCCTTCTGTGTTAGTCTGTGTGGTATAGATAACAAAGAGGGGGAGTACCAGGAATGAACCCTGTATTACTGTGGCTGGCACTGGGTTTGATGTGTGTGTATTAGTCAGACACCTTCTGTAGTGTTGGTTCTGCCAGCAGTCCAGTTGCCAACCACTCCTGTAACATAGGAATATACACCTAGTTTACTGAGTGTAGCTGGAACACAGTATGGGTGATGGTGTCCTACGACCTGGCAAGGTCATGATATGCAGTGTGAATCAACCCTACTGTCATCTACATCTGTACCGAGTACATCAATTACGGTGATCACGGTTCATGGCCGTACAGACTAGACTGAACAGGGTAGTTGTGCACTATGTCCCATTATCAATGGTGTCTCCCCCTTTGTGGGGTGTGATAACTGTTGCTGTGCACCATTCGGTGTGTACACAGCCTGACATGGAGCTATGATTGAACATGATGTGTATGTGGATAGCTGATTGTTCTTACATTTGTGTAGGATACACCCTGGGATGTTGACAGGTCCCATTAAAGCTGTATGTATGGCTTTAGAGAGTGCAGCTTGTACCTGCATAGTCGTTATTACAGGGGCCCTGTAGTGTACATGAATATATTACTAAGTGTACCTGTTGGGGGTGGGGGGAGGTGGGATTGGGTTTTGGTTCTCCAGGACCCTATCTGGATGAACGGGTGCTATTTCTGTAGGTGCAGTACCTCCCATACCATAGTGCTATGCAGCACAGCAGGTCTTGTCGTAGCCATTACGATTAATGACACAGCTATAGAATGCTCTGTGCTTGCCCTCATAATATGTGGCTGATTAGTTTCACAGTAGCTTTGTGTGGTTTTATATGGTGTATCTGCATCTTACTGAGACTGACCAGGGATCACCTACACTCATGTGTTTTCACTCTTGCAACAGTTACTACCTTCTGCGGTACAGTTTAAAGCATGGTACCACCAGTTTTCCTTCTTGTTTGTGCTGGGTCGAATCCTGGTTCTGTTTCAATGGCACAATCACTGCACATATGTGACTGCTTATGGTACATTTGTGTAGGATTCAGCATTTGTACATGCATTGTCCATCTGCATGGGTGCCATGACAGTCACCACTCTGCTCTTAGGAAACATAACATTGGCATTGGAGACTGACTATGTGTAGCATACTGTTAGTCCTGTTTGTGTGACTACTGTGATCCAGGTCATTGGGGTCAATGGAATCCAACATGCATTGAGCGCAGGTGTTGGTACATGAGGAGTCTTCCCAGTACATAATGGAATAGTTGAGAGTAGCCATTATTATGGTTCTGTCTCAGACCTAATCTTCCCCATTACAGCACATTATGACAGTTGGGAAATCTGTGGCATGGTAGGTGATCTGTCGCAAGGTGCAATTTGAATTCCACTTTGGCACAAAGGTAGTTGCTCAGCATAATGCATCTGAAGTTATGCAAGTGCAACTAGCATGGGGGTGTACATATCCTTCAGGAATAATATGCTATAATAAAGGATAATGGGCAAGAGGTGAGGTATGTGTTATAATATGGTCATGCAGGTGTGCTCTCTGGAATGTTGAAACATGTCTCAGCCACTGCACAGATATGTTCTCCATGTTAGGGATTGACATATGTGTGTCCATATAGTGTTTCTGGCATGTATCATTGTGTAGCGAGACCTGCAGTTTATTACTTAGCTGTCCCTGTAATAGCAGTGGACCTTCACTTGAACTGTGCATGATGAAGGCACTATAGAGAAAGCATGAGCCCTAGGCAGTATCCAGATTCCCAGGGGTGACAGGTGCAGGCCCTGTCTGGCAAAGCAGCATGGTCTGTCAGCCATGTTATCCCAGGCAGACAGATACTGGATACCCTTTGACTTGCACCACTATACTAGACAATTGTGGAATACAATCCTTTTGTCCCTGTAATGCAGTATCATTCTGGCCAATGGCAGAATGCTACCCAGGCCTTGGGACATACCTGCATGGGCTACAAGACCTGACAGTTCCTACATGTGTTTCCATGCAGTCCAGGCTATTGGATCACAGGTCCTGCACAACAATATGGAATATGCCAGAGCCGACAAGATGATCAATTTCAACAATTGGCTTAAGTACTGGTGTCATTCAAAGGGGATCCAATGCCTGTCAGCTTGGGATGATATGCTCGACAAGCCACGATGCTTCGCTAGGGACGGCTTGCACCTGTCACCCCTGGGCTTTCGGATATTGGCAAAGGCTCTTGCTACCCCCATAGTGCCTTTTTTAGGCAAGGCTCAAAAGACAAACCCACCTCCATAGGTATCACAAGGGATAAGAAACTAAGAGTAATGCTACTCAACGCCAGAAGTCTAAACCTCAAGATGCACGCACTCAAAACTCTCCTTAGCATGGAGAACATCGATATCTGTGCAGTAACAGAAACCTGGTTCAGGGCTCGCGAGAGCACCCCAGCACTACCAGGTTATACCTCATACCATGCTTTTCAGCCCCAAAACTTGGACCGAACCACAAAGGAGGGGAGTATCGATATTCATCAAAGATACCCACACCTCCAGGTTGGTGGCAAAGCACGAAGCATCAGAGACTATCCATGTGCAACTAACAGTGGGTAAAACTGCCTTCCAGTTTATAGCCTGCTACAGACCACCCTCCCAAACCCAGGAACCCCACTCGGCCTTCCTGAGAACACTGGAAAATATGAAGGTCTCTCCAAACACCATTATATTGGGCGACTTCAACTACCCAAACATAGACTGGGAGCATTACTCTAACTCCAACACCCTAGCCCAAAGGTTCCTAGAATTTATAAACTCAAATGCTATGGAACAACTTGTTACCACTCCCACAAGAGGGAAAACATACTGGACCTGATCATCGCCAACATGGGGACTCTATGCTCCAGACCAGAAGTGTATCCCTCACTGGTAAGATCAGACCATAAACTAATCTCACTGGATATTCACATCTCGACCCCACCCCCTGCCCAGAAAACCACAGTGAAAAACTTCTCTAAAGCAAATTTCACACTCCTCAAAACTGAGGTGGAATCCTTCAAAGCCCGGCCTGTGGAAAATACGGCCCAGACCGCAGAATCCTTTATAAATGCATTCTATGAACACCTTCAGGAATGCATGGATCACGCGATCCCAAATAAAACCAAGACCCAATCCTCCAAAGGCAGACGTCCTGTCTGGTGGACCCCAGCCATAAACAAACTATACAATAGAAGGAGGAAGCTACTAAATGATAGAGCAAAATCCCAAAAAGGGAAGGCATCACTGATCAGTATTAGCAAAAAACTACGGGCACACATAAAATTGTCTAAGGCCAGCTTCGAGAGAAAAATTGCACAGGACACTAAGGATAATCACAAGGCTTTCTTTAGTTATGTTAGGAACCTGGGTGGTAATTCCCAGATATGCTCAGAATTAGTCCAAAATGATAAAAAATACACCGAACCCACAGACATTGCCAACATCCTAGATGACAGGTTCAGCGCAAACTCTCCCCCCACTCCCCACCAAAAGGGCAAATATCTATCCCAGCAGAGTGCTGCCCCCCTGACATCTCAGATGCTCAGGTAAGAGCCGCCCTCTCCAAAGCAAACAACACAGCATCAATGGGACCAGACGGTGTCCCGGGCTGCGTCCTACATGAACTCCAAGAAGAGCTAAACCCAAACATAAAACTACTGTTCAATCTCAGCCTTACTACAGGATATGTACCCAAAGAGTGGCGTACAGCAACAGTGGTTCCTCTCCATAAAGGTGGTGCCTCAACGGATCCTGGAAACTATCACCCCATAAGCCTGACTAGCTTGGTCTGCAAAGCTATGGAAAGGATCATCATGGACCTCATAAATAAAGATATTGGGGACCTACAAACACTGGATCCTACCCAGTTCAGCTTTGTTAAGGGCAGATCCTGCCTCTTAAACATGGTTGATTTCTTTGAAACAGTCACCAAGGCCATTGACGAGGGGAAGGTGGTCCACACAGCCTACCTGGACCTCACAAAGCCTTCGATACAATACCCCACTCGGGCATTATAGATAAGCTCACCAGCTTAAATATAAACCCCTATGTCACTAGATGGATTGCAAACTGGCTCAAGGACAGAACCCACATGGTTAGAATTGCTGGAGCCATGTCAGACTCCAAACTAGTTACAAGTGGTGTCCCACAAGGCTCAGTCCTGGGACCTCTCTTGTTTGGTATATATTTCTCGGAGGTACAGGCCAACACGGAAGGACTGTGGCTGACCAAGTTCGCAGATGACTGCAAACTGGGCGCCATAATCGACTCTCCAGCCGACACAAGCATCCTCCAAAAGGGCCTCATAGAAACAGACAACTGGTGCCAGAGCCATGGCCTCAAGCTAAATGCCAAAAGTGTATAGTCATCCCTTTGGCAAAACAAAGTGCCACAAATTACCACATAGGTGGTAATCCATTAAGTACAGAAGAAGTAATTAGGGACCTGGGGACCCAAGTTGACAGCAATCTCTCATTTGACAACCACGTGGCCAAAGTGGTTAGAAAACATTTTATATAGCCCACCTAATCATGAAGGGATTCACATCTAGATCAGGGACGTCTTGTGCCTCTTTACTCATCCCTCATCAGGCCCATAATTGAGTACAATGCCCTTTGGGATGTACCTTACCAGACACCTGCAGCAACTGGAAAGACCCCAAAAGTACCTCACCAAGAGGATCAAAGGGCTCAAACAGATGCCATATGCTGCCGGTTAAAGAAACTCCAGCTCTACTCAGTGGCATACCGCCTGTTCAGAGGCGATCTGTGCCTGACGTATAAAGCCATGTCCAACCCGGAATTAATGGACATGCTGCACCTCAGAAAATCCAAATCCCATCAAGCTACGCTCGAGAGACTTGAACCTCAGCACTGAAATAAATAGGACATGCTGGAGGGACAGATTCATAACCCAGAGGCTCCCTTCACTCTGGAATAAAATCCCAGTCCAGGTTAGGCAGAGTCCCTCATTGACTCTCTTCAAGAGGAATCTTGATGAGTGGATGGGAGATCATAGGTTTACCCCGGGTATCACTTCTGTGTCACTGTTAGACAGAGGCACAGTATACTAACCTCGAAAAAGGGCATAGCAAAATAAATTTAAAATGGGTGGCGAAAGCCAAACACATTCTGGCTAGGCTTATAAATGCCCTAGGGCAGATAGCCTAGTATGAACCTATGAACCTATGAACCTATGTGTATAGTTCAAAAGGTGGTCTGAGTGTATGGGTATGTGGCTAATCATGGCGGACAGGCAGCTGGCAGCATGTATGCCCTCATATAGGTTGGTGTGTAACATAGTGCTAGAGTTTGCATTCACAAATCTGTACTGTTGGGCATGTTTCCAGCCACGTGTTCTGAGGTGTGGCACAATTATGCAAACTATGTCATACAGTTTGTGTTTTTCGGTGTCTGTCTCTTCTAGCTTGGGGGATCAATTGTTTGGCCAGATACTTAGAAGTGTCTGTGAATGTGTGTGATTTCTGGTAGTGTGTGTGGGTGTCCTTACGATGTTCTGGTAAGGGTATGTGTTGGTTGTGTTGATGAGATGCATGTGTTAACCTACACCTCATGACTGTCCAGTCCAGTCATGGCTGTAGACTGGGCTGCCTTCCAGCTTACCCCTGTAGCTGCATCCCAAACAATGTGTGGGGCGCGGTGTTAGGTGGGTTTGGCAGTGTACATGGCATAGAGTTTACATTCCCCCAGGATGGCCACATACACAAAGCTGACATTAGTAAACACCAGTAGCTGACTAGTGGACATGCCTGTATGAGCATTCAGTACTACAAGTACCAAGTACTGTATTTAGTTTACGTATTGCTTATGAAGATGTTTTAGACAGTGATGCTCACATGTGCATATTTGTGTTATGGACATGACAACACTGGCTATTATGGAAACATTGTAGCTACCTTTAGCAGCAATCCTCCTCTGAGGAGCACATCATATCCTATTAGTTGATTACAGATGATGCAAGTGTCTACAGGTCTGTTTCCTTCTCTGGGTATATACTCACATATCTACCAGGACTATGAGCTCTGTTGGGCACAGACACCCACTCCCAAACAGAGTCATGTATCAATAGACTCTGATGCCACTATCAACATGATCAGGATATAATCAGATAGTGTAAGCCATCACCTATGAAGTGGCTATTACACATGGGCAGCTGTCTCCTACATCTTACACTCCTACTGCAGATGTTACACTGGAGTTAAAGATGATATTAAAAATGATATGCAACCTGTTTCATTACCAGTGCTGTGCACTACCTTACATACAGTATGTGCAAGCGGCTGTTAGGTTGGCAATGAGAGGTTGGGCTACACAAACCTGGTAGTTCAACCAGTGTGTCTCTACTCTCAATATCCACTCTATGTAGGTGTGCACATAGCCATTTGGCCCAGCCCTGTAACAAGGATCACTACACATTTGCATAACATGTACACATGCACAGCTGTTATTGCTTGTAAACGATACTAGAGAGGTCCAGCCCTGTAACAAGGGTCACTACACATTTGCATAACATGTACACATGCACAGCTGTTATTGCTTGCAAACGATACTAGAGAGGTCCAGCCCTGTAACAAGGGTCACTACACATTTACATAACATGTACACATGCACAACTGTTATTGCTTGCAAACAATACTAGAGAGGTCCAGCTCTGTAACAAGGGTCACTACACATTTGCATAACATGTACGCATGCACAGCTGTTATTGTTTGCAAATGATACTAGAGAGGTCCAGCCCTGTAACAAGGGTCACTACACATTTGCATAACATGTACACATGCACAGCTCTTATTGCTTGCAAACAATACTAGAGAGGACCAGCCCTGTAACAAGGGTCACTACACATTTGCATAACCTGTACACATGCACAGCTGTTATTGCTTGCAAATGATACTAGAGAGGTCCAGCCCTGTAACAAGGGTCACTACACATTTGCATAACATGTACACATGCACAGCTGTTATTGCTTGCAAACGATACTAGAGAGGTGGATATTACATGTGTTATGTGCATGGTTAGTTACCTGGCTCTTCCAATTATCTTTGCTATCATGCTGCTAAACTGTCAGATGAATACAAATGATATGTATCCTGTTATTGAGTATTGTAAATGCCAATAGACATAACTACTGTTTGCATAACATAACAGAACTGCTATGTAGAATAGAATACAGATCTGCCTAAAATACTGTACATTACACAGTTATTGGCACAATATCCCACAATGCACACCATATTTTCATGGTAAGCCCACCTTTAACATGTTCATCTTACTTATACACTCATACATATGTTGGCTGTTACAATATATCGATATATACTATCCCCTGTTATAACGCATACTTGTTGGACCAATCCTGACACCGACAGTGGCTGGAAGCGAATTGGTGGGTTCCAAGCCCATATCATCCCTTGTGGTGTATGCGGAGTTTGCCTTGTGACCTGCAGCAGTACACATATAGAATACTACAAGCATTACTACTGCTCAACAATACATCGCTACAAGATAGCTATTTCCACTATATGCATTGATTACACTGTAATTCTTACAGAACAGGTACTACATACACAGACATACTACATGTTATACATACCTTCTTAGTAATCGGAGGTGTTATTGACTAGTATAATACTCGTTTTCGGTTCATCTTTCAGTGTTTTGTACTGCCCTACAGGTAGATACAGATGGTCTGAATGTGTGACAAGGCAACCTTTTATAGTTACAGATCAGTAACATGTGCAATTCCGATAACCAATTGGTGTTCCTAAGTAGCTAATTACATGCACATCAGCTGCTCTGCTACTGCCTTAGCCAATACCATGGCTACAGTGGAGTATAACTGAGTACTCCACTTGGGCATTGTCCCTTTGCCTTACTTGAGAGGAAGATGGCCTGGAAGTGTTGTTTGAAATCTATTGCAACAGCTGTATGGAGACGAACAGTAATATATTGTGTGTAATGCCTAGAGGATTTGGTCTAAATGTGAGTACTCCTGTTATATTTCTGAACATTGCTACTTGTGCAGGGTTTGTCTGTACCTAATACTTCTGTCTGGCCAGGTTGTTTGACCAGCTCAAGGCTGCATAGCTATGCATATAATGTTAGGGGGTTTACAGTGTGCTTACCAGACATATTTAGTTTGGTGTTACTGTGTATCATACTGTGCTGGTAATCAGTACTCGGTAACATTTCCTGGTGTACGAACCTTTCAACCCTCTGAAATGGGATTAGTTCATACAAACCCTATTACATCAGCAGCTGTTCAATTGTATAACAGCAACTATTTCACATAGGGCCATGTTAGTGTTTCTGTGTCCAGGTATGTTAAGGGTTCAGCAGATGTTGTACAATAGTTGAATAATTGGTTATGATATGACAGTATGTATTGATGTAATTATTTTGGTTGTGGGGTAGATGTTGGTGGGTGTACATAGCACATGCAGATGTGTAGGATCCCCTTTTATATGTTTATATGTGTGTGGGTGTTCTTTCCCTGTGTGAACACCTATCCCTTAGTGGACTAATACTATGGTAATTGCAAAACAAATCCCCTGTCCAAAAAGCACACACACAACACAACAACACCAAAATCCTTACAAACCCACACTAAACCTCACATACACAACTATCTACAACCTTAACCCAAACCCTAACCCTAAGGTCCGTCACTATCACACACTTACCTAACCCGCGCCCTAACCCTAACTCACTTAACCCGCCCCTAACCCAAAGACTATCACTACCGCACACTTACCTAACCCGCGCCCTAACCCTAACTCACTTAACCCACCCCTAACCCAAAGACTATCCCCACCGCACACTTACCTAACCAGCCCTAACCCTAACTCACTTAACCGCCCCTAACCCAAAGACTATCACTACCGCACACTTACCTAACCGCGCCCTAACCCTAACTCACTTAACCCACCCCTATCCCTACAGACCGTCAATATCGCACTTACCTTACTCGCACCCTAACGTCCGTCACTACGCATACTTACACAGCCTTTTCCCATGTCGGTGTTCTCAGCGTCGGTGTTTTCATCCGTCGGTCTTCTCAACTGTCGATCTTCTGGCGTCGGTAAACTGGTTGTTGGCGTTCTCAGCTGTCGACGTTGTCAGGTAGACCCATATATATATATATATATATATATATATATATATATATATATATATATATATATATCTATAACTATATCTATATATATATATATATATATATATATATATATATATATATATATATATATATATGTATATAGATATATATATTATTGCATATGTTTATCTGTACCTCCATAGATGTGCAGATGTTTTTAACCTATCTATATATCTACATATATATGTAGACCTGTATATATCAACATGTCTCTATCTCTCTCTCTCTCTCTATATATATATATATATATATATATATATATATATATATATATATATATATATATGAGCATACACCTTTAATTGGGTACATGGCAGGTTGTCCTATTTCAACACATTCCTCCCTTTTGTGTTTTAACCTGTCTGCATACACAACTGGGATAGGTACATCCCAGGTAGCTTAGTTTTAGGTTACTCTAAGGATGGAGTACATGGTTGCGGGTTCTACTCCTGGAATGTGTTATTATTTTACCTCGCAGAGTAGGCACTGGTAGGGAAAGTGTGAATAATGCACATTTACGCGGTTGTAAGCAGGTTTGCCCATGATCTGCGTGACATTAAGCAAAGGTTAAACCTGTGAAGGTTAAACCTGTGAAGCTCTTCTCCATTTATCGTGTTTCAGCGCTGCTTACCATCACGCAAACCCGTGGAAACCCGCTTACAACTGCTTAAGAGTGCTTTAATCCACCTGCATCCAGCAGCCTTTATTCTGGCCCTCAAAACAACCCAACAGCCCTTGCAGGTCTTGAACCCGGGACCATGAACACCACAGTCACTGACTTTACCACTAAGGGATCTGAGATATGTACAAATGTTATGGTGTTTAGAATATACATTGTACTACAGATATTCCTCACTACTGAAAACAAATGTGACAGTCAGTTGGTGTACATATGTCTGATACATGTTAATGTTCATATGTTTGTGAAATTAGGTGTTGCAATGTGACATGACAGGGTGTATTATGAATGATAAAGGTTCTTGTTTTGTGTCCTCTTTATATTTTCCCCATACTCCATGTATACCCCTCCAGTTCACTTATTGGACATCCGACCCAGGCCCTCCTTGATGCATGATTGCATTACCCATCATTCCTCCCCCACTCCAATCTTCACATACACAACAACCACCCCTTCTATGGAGAATTAGGTTAATATTAATTGTTATAATACCAGAGCTGCATGTGTTTTGTGTACACTCCAATTCCTTTGGAGTGCTTCTGTGTCACGAAGTGTGTTCATAGATGTTTATATATATGGCTATTGATGTAATTGTATAAAATATATATATATATATATATATATATATATATATATATGTGTGTATATATATATATATATATATATATATATATATATATATATATATATGTGTGCAGACATCACTGACATGTGTATATATATATATATATATATATATATATATATATATATATATATATAGATATAGGTTCATAGGTAGGTACTAGGCTATTGGCCCTAGGGCCTATACAAGCCTAGCCAAAAATGTACCCTGGCTTTCACCACCCAAGAAAATTATTTTCCTGTGCCCCTGTCAAGCAGAACCACAGAAGTGATCCCCGGGGTGAATTTCCTATTACCCATACAATCATCAAGATTTTTCTTGAAGAGTGCTAATGAGGAGCTCTGTTTGACATAGATAGGTAGTCTGTTCCAGAGTATGGGAAGTCTCTGGGACAGGAATCTATCCCTCCAGCATGTTCTATTTATTGTGGTGACAAGGTTTAAGTCCCTAGAGCATGTAGCTCGGAGGGATTGGGATTTCTTTAAGTGGAGCATGTCCAACAGCTCTGGGTTTGACATAGCTTTGTATGTTAGGCAGAGATCGCCTCTGAGTAGGTGATATGCGATGGAGTAAAGCTGGAGTTTTTTGAGATGGTCTGCGTAAGGCATCTGTTTGAGGCCAGTAATTCTCTTTGTGAAGTATTTTTGCGGCCTTTCCAGTTGTTGTAGATGTCTTGTGAGGTATATACCAAAAGGGGCGTTGTACTCTATAATGGGTCCAATGAGTGATGAGTAGAGGGGAACAATGACCTCTTTTTTTCTGGATGAGAAACCTTTTGTGATGAGGTGAGCCACGTAGAAGGATTTCCTGACCACTTTGGCAATGAGATTATCAAAGGAGAGACTACTCTCCACCTGTGTCCCAAGGTCTCTTATCACACTTTCGGTGTTAAGTAGACTACCGCCTATGTGGTAGTTCATGGGTACAGAATTTTTACCAAAGGGGATGACAATGCACTTTTTGGCATTGAGCTTGAGACCATGTCTTTGACACCAGGCATCTGTCTCAGTGAGGCCCTTTTGTAGGCTGTCCACATCGTTAGGAGTTTCAATTATGGCTCCTAGTTTGCAGTCATCTGCAAATTTAGTTAGCCAAAGATCTTCTGTGTTAGCCTGTACTTCAGAGAAGTAGATACCAAACAGGAGAGGACCCAGGACTGAACCCTGTGGTACTCCACTTGTCACTGGTCTGAAGTCTGATTTGGAATCTGCTACTTTCACAGTGTGGGTTCTTTCAGTAAGCCAGTTGGCAATCCATCTTGTGACATAGGGATTTATACCTAGTTTAGTGAGTTTATCTATAATTCCAGAGTGGGGGATAGTGTTGAACACCATGGCGAGATCTAGATAGGCTGTGTGAACCACCTTACCCTAATCTATGGCTTTGATGACTACTTCAAAGAAGTCTATCAGGTTTAGGAGACATGATCTGCCTTTTGCAAACCCAAACTGTGTGGGGTCCAGGGTTTGGAAATCTCCAATGTCTTTGTTTATGAGTTCTGTGATGATACGTTCCATGGCCTTGCAGACGAGGCTCGTCAGGCTAATGGGGCGGTAGTTCCTGGGGTCTGTTGTGGCCCCCCCCCCCTTTGTGGAGTGGGATAACTGTCACGGTGCACCATTCAATGGGCACAAAGCCTGAGGTGAGGCTATGATTGAACATGATACTTAGGTGGGGTGCCAGTTCATTCTGTAGTTCATGTAGAAGGCAGCCTGTGATGTTGTCAGGTCCCATGGATGCTGTGTTCTTGACTTTGGAGAGTGAAGTTTTTACCTGTGCAGCCATGATTACAGGAACTTTGCATTCTTCCGGTATAAAGATGGGCCCTTTAGGGGGTGAGAGGGGGGGTAAAGTTAGCACTGAACCTATCTGCCAGGATGTTGGCAATATCCGTTGGTTCTGTATATTTAGTGTCATTGTGCTGTATCTCAGATCAGATCTGAGTGTTGCCATTGAGATTTTTGACATAGCTATAGAATGCTTTGTGGTTGTCTTTAGAATCAGTGGCAATTTTGTTTTCATAACTAGCTTTGGAGGATTTTATGAGGGATCTCAGCTTCTTACTGAGGCTGACCAGGGAGTTCCTCCAATTGTGGGATTTTACTCTTTTTTGCAACAGTTTCTTTCTTCTGTTGTAGAGTTTGTTTATGGCAGAAGACCACCAGATTGGCTTCCTTTGTCTGGAGGATAGCATCTTGGTTCTGTTAGGGATAGCACGATCCATGCACTCGTGTAAGTGCTTATAAAGTGCATTTTTGTAGGATTCAGCAGTCGTACCTCTATTGTCCATCTGCATGGGTGTCATGACGTTTGCCACTTCTGTCTTAAGAAGCGTGAAGTTGGCTTTGGAGAAATTTTTTACGGTTGTTTTCCTAATGGGGGTGGGAGCGGGATGTGGATGTCTAGGGTGATTAGCTTGTGGTCGGATATGACCAGTGAGGAGCTGACCTCTGGTGTGGAACACTGGTCACCCATGTTGGTGATGACCAGGTCTAGGATATTGCTGCCTCTGGTGGGGGTGTGGATAAGTTGATCCAAAGCATTGGAATTGATGATTTCCAGAAAACGTTGAGCAAAAGAGTTGGTACATGAGTAGTTTTCCCAGTTAATGGTAGGGTAGTTGAAATCATCCATTATTAGAGTGTTGGGTTGTACCTTAATATTTTTCAGCGTATCAAGAAAAGAGGAGTGGGAATCCTGGGGCATGGTGGGGGGTCTGTAGCAAGCTACAATCTGGATTGCAGTTTTGCCCAGAGTTAGTTGAACTTGGATAATCTCGGCTGCATTATGCTGAGCAACTAGCTTGGAGGTGTGGATATCCTTAATGAATATGGACACTCCTCCACCTTTAGTGTTTCGGTCCGGGTTTGGTGGCCGAAAGGTGTGGTATGAATTATAGCCTGGTAATGTAGGGGTGCTCTCTGGAGCTTTGAACCAGGTCTCTGTCACTGCACAGATGTCAATGTTCTCCATTTTAAGGAGTGCCTCGAGTGAGTGCATTTTGAGGTTAGACTTCTAGCATTGAGTAGCATTACCCTCAGATTTTGCTTGCTTGTACCTGTTACAGTGGTGAATTTGTCATTTGAACCTTGCCTAAAAAAGGCACTATAGTATTGGTAAGAGCCTTTGCCAGTATCCGGAATCCCAAGGGCGACAGGTGCAGGCCATCTCTGGCAAAGCAGCGTGGTCTGTCGATCATGTCATCCCAGGCAGACAGATACTGGATTCCCTTAGAATGACACCAGAAGTTTAGCCAGTTGTTAAAGTCAATCACTTTGTCCTTGTACTGTGGTGTCATTCTGGGTGATGGCAGGATGCTACTCAGGGCTAGCGTCATACTGGCCTGGGCTACAAGATCAGAGAGCTCCTCCATGTCTACTTTCATGTAGTCCAGGGAGGTACGTCTCAGGTCATTCACACCAACATGGACAATGACAGAGTCATATTTGTACTTGCTGTGGAGTGACCTGAGTGCATGCGTTATGTGGCGGATCCTGGCACCTGACAGGCAGCTGACAGTAACTTTCTCCTTGTTTAGCCTGGTGAGTGGGACATCAGTGTGCCTGACTACAGAGTCACCTATGACTAGAGTGTTGGGTACGTTATGCCTTATGGGCTGTAGTTGAGCGGCACACTGAGTATATATATATATATATATATATATATATATATATATATATATATATATATTTTTTTTTTTTGTATTAATTTGTAACAGTAATACATATGTAGACTGGAATGTGTTGGTTCACAAACTACAGTACATTACAATGTACTGTACATATGTACACAAAGTTACTGTCCCATTTGTGATCATTACAGTGAAATGCTTATGGTATAAGGTGTAGTCTCATGACTGTGAAACATGTATACACCTCAGATGGCTTAGTGGTATGTCTCATGACTATAGTGTGCATGGTCCAGGGTTCAACACCTGCGATGCTTTACAAATGTTTTTTACTCTAGAATAAGTCTCATTTAAGCAGTTGTAAGCATGTTTAAAAGTGTTTGTGTGACATTATAGCAGCGGTTAAACACATTTAAACAAACTTTGTAATGTATAACCTGTGAGCGCAAACACGGCCACATCCGCTAACTACTCAGGATATATACATGTCAGTGAAGTTATATGTCACTATGTGCTGACATAACATTACATTCTCTGTTGACTGTACTCTCCAGCACACATGGGTTTATATGGGTGTTTCGAATGTTTATTATACAGACGATTACTACCTATATATGCAAGCTGTGGTTAAGGTATACTTTTGAACATGATAAACATCCCTGCCTTTATCGGGATTGGAACCTCAAATGCACAGATACTATGCAGATGCTGTAACCATTACACTATTGACATTAATGTTGCTTCCGCCTATTTCCTATTTAGATGATTTCTACGTGTAAGCTAGGCTAAGCAAAGGGCGGAGGCCCCCAAACTCACTGAGCTTCACGTACTCTTGAAATAACAACATATAACAAATGTACTGTGAGACAATACATTACATTCCTAACTACATTAGGCATAGCACCTCACTGACACACTTCAAGGGAAACTTGTTGTGTGAATGGATAACAGAATATACACCCCTGGGATCATGTGTCCCAGAACCATACAGCCAGGGGGGTGGGGGAGCCTGTCCAGTTTGATAGCTGCGAGACCTGTTGGGGGAATTGAATGGTGTTGAATTGTTACTTTAACATGCCCTCTTTAGATCACTAAGTGCCCCTATCACCCTCCACAACCCCAGTGTTCAACAACTTCCAGCAACTCTGCCTGGAATTGCTTCATTGGGAATGCTTGACAGAGGCTCAGTTACTTCATCAATGGTGCAGGGAAAGCCAACACACTCTAGCTATGCCTCTAATTGCCCTTGGGCAGATAGGTAGTAGGCTATCTGTGAACCTCTAAATTGCAGGCCATCACAGCCATAATATGTGACTAAACAGACCTTCAGATCACAATATACAGTGAGAAATCACCATGTAGTCAGGAAACTGTTAAGTACAGCAAGAACATACAGAACACTGATACTTAGTCACTCCAAAAGCCTATCTTGGAAGCTAGAAGACTTGTATAAGTTTAAGGCTTTCTATTGCTTACCAGTAGGTTACCTACAGGCGAGATGAAAAACAAGCACAGATGGGGAACATGCATGCAACTATACCATACCAACCTATGTGTCAACCTTAGGCTTTGCAATACTGACCAAGGCTATTGGCGCCCCCATGGTGCCTTATTTAGGAGAGTCTCGAAGGTGAATACCAGCTCCGTAAATGGCACAATAGCAGATTCAATGAGGGTTATGCTACTCAACACCAGGGGTTGTGATCACAATATGCATGCACTCACAGCACTCCTCAGGATGGACAACATCAACATCTGTGCAGTAACTGAGATCTGTCTCAAGGCTCCTGAGAGCACACCAGCACTACCAGACTACAACCCATACCACACATTTCAGCCAAAGAACATGGACTGACACAGACATGGAGGGTAGTGCACATGGAAACAGCTCGTACCTAAATCGCTCGGTGGCTATATTTGGTGTTAGAATGCCGATGCTACGCTTGCACCTTGCGCAAGCTTCATGAATCCTGGGGACTATCTTTTGATGCTCACCGTTCCACATATTCCAATTATATTAAATAGGAAAATCTTTTCCAGCTGTAACACCATCAGTCAAATCAGGAACAATGGCTGCAAGATGCAAAGGTTTTCCTAGAACTGATTACATTTCCACATACACATCACCTCCATTTACTCTTTATTTTATTTATTTATTTTTTTTGTTTTGCTAATCTGATACTCTATCTATATATATATATAAGATCTAGCAGCGCTTGACCATATCTTTCTTCAGAACTATAATGCACATTAGTAATAGTGGCAATATAATGACAAAATGCTGACTCAGTAATCCTAGCTTAAAGTTTAGCACATTCTATAGAAACAATCTAATCTGTAAGGTGCACATCAGTTTTCACATTTCTACTAGTGTTATTCTTCACAGTATTAGTGGAACAGAATCTGGCTGTGTGGTCTTTCTCTCCACACTTAAAACAAGTTAATTCATTACTTGATACTTTTTGTTTTCCAGAAAATTGCACATTTTTCACAGCAACTTTAGAGTTAGAAACAGACAATACGGTTTTAAACAATGGATCTTTAACTAATAAGTATTCTACTAAACTTACTAACTTGCCAGAGTTCTTGAGATCACTTTTTAATACTCACTTTCTCATATTGCTAGGTAATGCTCTTTTAGATGTAGCAACTGATGACCTTTCTAATGTTCTTATTTTGCTAGTATTATAAGAATCTATCCACAATTTTATAATGTATTTAAGTCATGCAGCTGAGCTCTTGCTTCTCAACATAAAATGTTCATTTGCGAAATTTTAAATATTGAACTTTAGCAGATATACCAGCCCTAGCTAGCAATTACTTTTTAAACTTTGTATAATCAGTGTAAGCACTCCTCCTCATGTCTGTGGAAGTTTTTAGTCATACCCATGATAACATAGAAGAAATAATTGTGGCACAGTCTGACTTGTCTCATCTTTTATTTTTACTTTTCAAAAGTTAGGAAATAAGACTCAGTGTCATCCTCTTTGCTTAGTTTCTTAATGACACATATAGTACTGGGGTAACAATCCTATTAGCCAGTCCCAGAAGATATTGTTACAGCTGTACATGCTTATGATTAGTAGAATCCGGTAAGGCTTTCAATAACTACTCCATGTTTGTGGGTATACAAAGAGCCACAGCTGGAAAACAAAGCTCTTGTCGGCTAAGTGAGCACATATCGGGGGTAACAGCCTCTCTCTCAATAATGGAAGGATTCTGCCTCTGTATGAACTTCCCAAATCACAGCATAGCAACAAATTATAATTTTGTTTTTGGTTTAACAAATTTCACAAGAAAACAAGCTCAAATAGTGCAAGTACTTGGCAGCAAGAGGAGTAGTGACGAACTGTTACTTAATAATCACTTGGCCAGACCACCCATATTCTCCACCAGTGTGCCAATTCTTTTAACTACACTGGTGACAAAGATACATGAACACAAATTTCTTTGAAGATGAAATAAAAAATCCCAGTCTCTTTGCAAAGTTGGCTGTAGAAGAATTTACTCCATTTACACAATGCCTCAAATGCAAGTTTTCAGTCATAAGAGGTAGCACCACCAGTTTTGCAGAGCTCCTTTTCTAGATGACAATGATTCTCCTACTTGAGGAACTACAATTTTTTATACACCCCTGATAAGCAAATTTTTTTTTTTCTATCTAATGTAAACAGTTCCCTGTCTAATTATATGATTATTTTAAGAATTCTTAAAGACATGAGTTGCAGATTCCACACATAGAAAGGCTTATATAAAATGTGTGAGTGTGTGTGTGTGTGTGTGTGTGCGTGTGCGTGTGTGCATGTGTGGGTTTAGTGAAGCCCGTCTTTCTCTTGAGGTAGGCAAAATTACACCTATGAAAAATTAACCTGTTTAGTATGGCTAACAAGTTGCATACCTGCCTACTTGCAAGTCTGAAACCAGTTGTTTGCAGGTAGGTCCTTAAAATACATTTACTTTATAATGTATATTATTGGTGAGATAGCACAGTGAAATAGTGATTAGCACTGCTGCCTCAAGTGTGGTTCCTGAATGGGGTGATCGTCTGAGCTGGAGCTGCATGTCCACCATGTGTCCAAGTGGGTATTTGCCTATGTCTTTGGTTTCCTCCTACATCCACTAGACATTCCAAGAACTGTACTTTCTGTTGGTGTGTGTGCATGTTTGTATGCTTGTGTGTGTGTGTGTGTGTGTGTGTGTGTGTGTGTGTGTGTGTGTGTGTGTGTGTGTGTGCGTGTGTGCGTGTGTGCGTGTGTGTGTGTGTGTGTGTGTGTGTGTGTGATCATGTTTTTGTGAATAAACACAAAGCCAATATTATTGGTTATCCAAGAGTTTGCAACTGTTATAACCTGAATTGTATATATTCTCTTCAAACCATATATCTTTCATTTTCTTGAATATGGCCAGACTTTAAGCTCTTCTTATATTTATGACCAATTATTGTATATTATGCTTATTACTGCATATTTTTTATTTTAATTGTTTAATTTGGAGAGGCTACCACCCCACCCCCTAAGTAAAAATACATTAATGCTTTAGTTTCTGATGTGTTGCATTTAAGGACTAACAATTTTAATAGGTAATATGTGTGACTAACCATCCTGACTGCATTATTTGTATTACTGTTGCTTGTTTTTTTTTGTTTTTTGTTTACTCTGTCACCTGTTATTTCTTACTGTGTGGAGTCTGCATGTCTTCCCTGCGGTCGAGTGGCAGATGTTTGAAAGACATGTGTGAATGGGTATGCCTTGGTTGAAGGTTGGGCATCGAGCTGGCACCTCGGAACCGTAAAAATCTACTGCCAATCATTAGCGGATAGGAGTTTCACTGTGGCAACCCCTAACTGGGAAAAGCCGAAAGAAGAAGAAGAAGATGTCACCTGTTATTTCTTTTTTACACTCTATGGTAACACTGTTTACTATGTAACTCAAGAGTTTTTCTCTCAGGTTCTCCACTGAAAACAGGCCTCTTTGGGCTCAGTTAGACACTCCTGGTAAACAAATGTAAAATAAATACGAATGAAAAAACAATCTAGGCACACTGAGAATGGCTGTAAATTAATTTATTGCAATAAAACTTAATATGCAAGTGCTTTCACCCTGCCAAAATACAATGCTTTTTCAAGTGAATGAAACTAGTTAAAATTTGTCTGTTTAAATACCCTTGCCCCCCTAAAAGGTGCCAAATATTATTAAAGGTACATACCCTCCCCTTATTTAAAACATCAACAGCAGCAATTTAATACATTTCGTTATATGTAGTACATATTTTATAAATCACATCATTTAAAGTGCAACGTCTCAATTTGTGGTAAAATACAGTGCTTGTAAACCAGAACAACAGTCAAAGTGAAATAAAAGTAATATAAAAGTAAAGATAGTAATCATACATCTGTCCTACTGCAATTACAATTTATTTGCTTTTTTAACCAAGTATGGCTTAATGGATATGTGATCATTTAAACCTGGGGGGTTGGTTGCATTCAATTTTATCTGCTAGTATGTTTCCCTACAACTTAACCAATTTTCCCAATCTCGCCCCCTAGGGTCCATTAAAACTTGTTTAAGAATTCCAAACAAAAACCCAGTGTGACCAGTTTCCACATGAAGGTGTCTATAAAGTGTGTTGTTCAGATTTTTCTTCCTAATATTATAGGTGTGTTCATATATGCACTTACTTAGTGTCCTCTCAGATTTTCCAGTGTAGAACCTAGGGCAATCTTTACATAGGGCTAAATAGACTATACCCTTAGTCATACAGTTGCCCTTCCTGAATTTTATGACACTGTTCATACCGTTGTTCAATACTACTTGTTCCTTATCTATGATGTATTTACAATATCCACATCTTCCACACCTTTTAGTCCCAAAACTTCCCTGGTTCCTAACATCATTTTTGCTTTTCTGAAATCATTTTTTTAGATTGGTCCCTGTTTTAAAGACATAGTGAGGGGTCTCACCCAGTTTATGTGTAATGACTTTATTAAATTTTAACATTTTCCATTTTTTTCAATTAAACTCTTTTTCTTTTGAGGTGTTACTGTATTGGATGACTAGTGCCCTTCCAAAATGTTGTTCAGTATCCTGTTGGCCCTCGGGGGTTATATTGAGTGTCTCTTAACAAGGGCGTATATTTAACACCCCATCCCTTTAAAACTTCCATGGCCACTCTATCTACTAAGTTGTTCGGATAGCCCCTGGCCCTAAAGAACCCAGATATCAATTCTATTTCACATAGAAAATCATTCTTCTCTGAGTTCATTCTGGCGGCCCTAACCATCTGACCTTTTACTATACTCCTTTTCTGTTTCCAGGGTTGTGCACTAGTGTACGGGAGGTATGAGTTACTAAATGTGTCTTTTCAGTGCATCCTAGATTTCAACCGTCCTTCATGTTTATCCAACCTCACATCTAAACATTCAATCCTGGTGGAGTCAAATTTATACATAAACTTTAGAAAACTGCTGGTGGAGTTCAAGTAATCAATAAAGGAAGTTAGAATTTCCCTAGGCCTGTCCCAAATTACAAATATGTTGTCCAAAAAATGGCTTTATAACTTAATATGTTTCCAATAAACACAACTAAACAAATATGTTATTTCCCACTTTAGAAGGACCAAATTTGCGTATATGGGGGCACATGCTTCCCCCATAGCCAGGCCATTAATTTGTTTGAAGGTTTACCCCTGAAAGTAAATATAATTGTTCTCCAATACTATCCTCATAAGTTCCACCAGTACATCCACATCCACGCTGAGTGAAGGGCCCTTTTCACTCAATAGTGCATAGAACATATCCAAACCTTCCTCTACCGATATACATGAAAATAAATCGACCACATCAATGGTCAAAAATCACACTTCCCCTTCATATGTTTCAGGTGTTAAATTATGCAGGAAGTCCCAAGAATCCTGCAGCAAATGTTCATAATCTTTCATTATATGTTTAAGGGAATGATCCAGAAAAGTGACTATAGGGTAGGTTTTTGATTCTTCCCCAGAGACAATGGGTCTATAAAGTGGGTTGGTAGTACTCTTGTGAATCTTGGGGATACCGAAAAATGAAGCAATTCTAGGCTTCTTCATCTGCAGTACCCCCCCCCCCCCCACATCCACCCATAAGAAACCATAAGACTGAAACCCATAATACTGAATTTCAACATACTAAATTTTAAACTGGACCATACAAAATCAGACTAGGTGGGGGGCTACACCCATCACACTCCCTAATGTGGGGGGCTGTGCCTCCCACACCCCTAACTATATATACTAACTCCAGGATCACACTACAGTGGGGAAAAGGGCATAGTGGTGGTAAGTGAAAGGTATATGCCCTTTTCCCCACTGTAGTGCAATCCTGGAGTTAGTATATATAGTCAGGGGGTGTGTGGGGGGCACCCCCCCACATTGGAGGTATGGGGGGGTGTAACCCTCCACATTGGGGGTGTGGGGGAGTAGCCACCCACCTAGTCTGGTTTTATATGGTCCAGTATACAATGTAGTATGTTGAAATTCAGTATTATGGGTTTCAGTCAAGTGACTTTTCAGTCTTTTGAAATTTCAGTCTTATGGTCTCAGTCAAATGAGTTTCAGTCAAATGAGGTTTCTATGATATGATAGGGATCCTTTTATATATATATATATATATATCTATATATATATATATATATATATATATATATATATATATATATATATATATATATGGATCCCTATCACAACACCGACATGCCACAAAGCCGACACCCAAAACACTGACACCAAAAGACCGAAAACGTACAAAACCGACAACTCACAAAACCGAACACCATAACACCGACACCCAAAACACCGACACACAAAACATAAACTACACATTACACACAACTATACATGCATTAACCGTAACCCAAACCCTAACCCTAAGGTCCGACACTACCGCAAACTTACCCTACCCGCACCCTAACCCTAACTCACTTAACCCGCCACTAAACCTACAGTCCGTCACTATCGCACACTTACCCTACACGCACCCTAACCCTAACCTAACCCTAACTCACTTAACCCGCCACTAAACCTAAAGTCCGTCACTATCGCACACTTACCCTACCCGCACCCTAACCCTAACTCACTTAACCCGCCCTTAAACCTAAACTTCGTCACTATCGCACACTTACCTTACCCGCACCCTAAGTCCGACACTACCGCACACTCACCTTTCCCGCACCCTAACCCTAAATCCCTCACTCTCTCACACTTACCTGTCCACTCCCTAACGCTAAATCCCTCACTATCGCACACTTACCGAGTCGTGCTCACACGTTGCCCATGTCAGTGTTTCGGCTGTCGGGATTTCACCTTGTCGATCATCTGTCTCGTCGGTCTTCTGAGCGTCTGTGTTTTGGCATGTCGATCAAGTCAAGGGGAACTATATATATATTTATACACACACATACATACATATGCACTAGGTAACTTTAAATCTAAACAACATCAAAATCCTTTACGGTGACCAAAAACAGCACATGCCCTGAGAAATAACCCTGGAACATGCAACAAAAAAAGAAAGTTTTTTGCAAGGGTGGCCTTCCCCACGCTCCCTTCTGTTTAAAGTATTCCAACTCTGATAGTGCACAATACTGAGAAATGGGCATATTCCCCAGTCATGGTATTATAACAGTCTCACACAACTGTTGATCAGCTGTTCTATTGACCAAGTTTTGTCAACAAAACAGCTGTTGACTAAAATCACGAGTCAGTCAGTATAAGCAGTGCCTCATATATATACATATATATATATATATATATATATATATATATATATATATGTGTGTGTGTGTGTGTGTGTGTGTGTGTGTGTGTGTGTGTGTGTGTGTGTGAGTGTTTGTGTATTTAACTTATTTAACTGGTGTAGTATGAATGTCAGAGTGCATTTATCTTATGATGGACTGACCATGTGCGTTCAGGACTATTTCCCCGCATTATTTTTACTGCTTACTCTTATAAATGCCAGCTCCATGTGACCATAACATCAGTAAAGAATCTATAAAAAATGATGTATAGAATTTTAAAGTAACCACAGACATCTGCATATACAGAAGTGCTCATATCACTGCACATTGACAGTTATATGCAGTGTGCTACACGACTGTACTTTTGCATACTGCTTGAGTCATGTCAGTGAGGCAGTAATATTTTGGTACATAAATCATACAGAAGTGGCAAATGTAGCAGTGCATATGACCAGTAGAGCTCCATTCAATGGTGGAAGCCTGGGTTATCCCATAATGTGTCATGTGACCATATTTCAAAACAAAATATTTACAAACTAGAACCCCCTGCGTATAGGATTTCAATAGTTTGAGTTTCAACAGGTTTCTGCTTCTTCGTGCGTCGTGCAGTGCCACACACTACTGCGCAAGTGTGCTCCAAAGCCAGATGGTTAAGTTGAACAAATTTTCCCTTAAAACCCAAGCAGAAATATCTATTCCCCAAACTCCTCTGTGATAATTTCTGAAAATCCTCCCCTAGTGACAACAGTCTTCAGCCTAGCACTATGGACAGTTGGACTACCCTTGTTTCTCCTGCCAGCCTTGTTGACTTGGGTCTCTTGAGGCAGTGTAGCAATTGCCTCATGTACACAGACAATCCTCCACTAATAACACAATCTAGTACAGAGTGAAAGAGATGTATTTACACCAAGAATCTAGAATCCATGCTCTCTCTCACTCAAAACAGTAACACAGAGAATGTTGTCAACTCACCCACCACTACATATAGA
Source organism: Protopterus annectens (assembly GCF_019279795.1). Classification (NCBI taxonomy): domain Eukaryota; kingdom Metazoa; phylum Chordata; order Ceratodontiformes; family Protopteridae; genus Protopterus; species Protopterus annectens. Next base: position 386,108,288 of record NC_056726.1, read on the forward strand.
CATAGTACAACTACTCATACACATACCATTACTCACACACACATAGTACTCATCAAACAAGTAAATCCATATACACAGAAGTGCTCTTACCAAAACATCAGAGACCTTCAAAACACAAGTCTGCTACAGCTAACACAGTCTCCACAGCATCCATCACACATCACAACACCAGTGTCTCACCCACCAAGCCTATAAGGTGTAACACTCAAAAACCAAGTTTTCTTGTCATTGGAGACTCAGTAGTGAGATACATGGATGCCCCACTCACCGGGTTGGACAAGGAGAAAGTTAGTCAGTTGCCTGTCCAGTGCCAGGATTTGCCAAATCATGCATGCACCGAGGTTTCTCAGCAACAAGTACCGTTATGACTCTGTCATAGTTCATCTTGGTTTGAATGACCTGAGACATACTTTGCTGGACTATATGGAGAGAGACATGGTCGAGCTCTTTGAGTATGTGTCCCAGGCAGGTATGTCCCTAGCCCTGAGCAGCATATTACCCTCACCAAGAATGATGCTACATTATAAACAAAAAATGATTGATTTCAATAATTAGCTTAGTTTTTGGTGTCATTCCAAGGGGATCCAGTTCCTGTCTGCCTTTGAAGCCATGGTCAACAAACCTTGCTTCTTTGCCAGAGATGATTTGCATCTGGCACCCCTAGGGTTTCGGGTGCTTGCAAAGGCTCTTGCCAGCACCCCATAATGCCTTTTTTAGGCAAAGTCTTGAAAACAACATTACCAACATGAAATTAACCAGTCAGAATAAAATAAGGGTCATGCTGCTAAATGCTAGCAGCTTAAACCAAAAACTGCACTTTCTGGAAGCACTTCTATCACTAGAAGATGTAGATGTCTGTGCAGTCACAGGAACTTAGTTTAAGGCCTCAGAGAGTACCCTGGCCCTGAAAGGCTACAAAGCCTTCCACACCTTTAGACCAGAAAATGAACACTGAAAACCAAAGAAGGCGGTGTTTCAATATATATTAGAGATAAATTCAGCTTCCGTCTAGTTAGACTGGACAACTACATGGAGTCTAGGTTACGGTGGGAAAAGACCCCCATTCAAGTCCTAGCCAATTATAGACTGCCCTCCATGGATCATGACACCCATGAAGCCTACTTAACCAAACTGAAGGCAATACAAATTTTACACAACACACTGATTATGGGGGATTAAAATTATCTAGGAAACCTACTCTAGTCCAGACTCATTAGCACAAAAGTTCCTTGATTTTTGTGAATTAAAATGCCCTGGAGCAAATTGTCCATACTCTGTCAAGAGACACAAACAATCTAGATCTGGTCCTCACTAACATGTCAAACAGGTGCTCTGCTGCAACTGTTGGACCCTCATTAGTTAAATCTAACCACAAATCAGTCATCTTCAAACTGACACTAACACCAGAACTCACAAAGGATGAAATCAGACTAAAAAACTTCACAAGGCAAACTATACCCTCCTAGGTGAAGGTATGAATTCATTCCAAGCCCCACCCCAAGCTGAACATGGTAAGTAAGCCAAAGCTTACACTAAAGCCTTGTACAAACAATTGCATAAGTGTATAAACTTGGCTATATCAAGCAGAATCAAAGCCAGAACCCCAGGTAAAATCAAGCTACTATGGTGGGCTTCCAGCATCAACAAAAAATAAATGCAAAAAGATGCTGTTCAGGAAAACAATGAGAAGGGCCAACAATGGAAAATCACCCTCCTCAGCCTTAACAGGCAAATAAGACAACTTGTCAAATCCTCCAAGAGCTCCTTTGAGGGGAAACCGAGCAAGTACTGCCAAGGATAACCATAAGCCCTTTACAACTATGTACATAACCTAAAGGGTAGGATCCAAGCATGTGCAGAACTGGTGGCCAACGGTATAACACACACTGACCCCACAGAGATAGCGGATAGGTTTGGTGAAAATTTCAATACCTTACCCCTCTTAATTTACAACAAACCCTCCCCACACCCCTCCCCCCACCTTACATATCTGAAGAGCAGGTCCTCAAAGCCCTGTCCAAAGTAAAAAACATGGCCTCTATCAGACTAGATGACATCCCAGCTGTCTTCTAAAGAGGTTAAACATGAAGTAGCATCACAACTAAGTACCCTTTTCAATCATAGCCTAACCACAGGATTTGTTCCTGTGGAAATGAGAACAGCAACAGTTATTCCTCTCCACAAAAGTGCCCTAGCAACAGACCCAGGGAATTCCAGACCCATAAGCATGACCAGACTCATCTGAAAGGCCATGGAATGTATCATTATGGACCTCATAAATTAAGACATAGGTAACCTCCAAACGCTGGATTCTATCCAATTTGGCTTCATGAAAGGCAGATCCTGCCTGTTAAATCTGGTGAATTTATTTCAAAGTGTGACCAAGGCCATTGATGAGGGAAAATCTGTACACACAACATAGCTCAACTTTGTAAAGGCTTTTGACACAATGCCACATTCAGGTATTACCAATAAACTTAACCAACTGAATGTAAACCCCTTTGTTGTAAGATGGGTTGCCAAATGGCTCACAAACTGGACACACTCTATCAAAGCTGGGTGACTCCACATCAATCAGCAGACCAATTACCAGCAGGGTGCCATAGGGTTTAGTGCTGGGCCCTCTAGTGTTTGGTATATACTTCTCAGAAGTTCAGGTCAAAACTAAAGGGTTGTGGCTGACCAAATTTACAGACGACTGCAAACTTGGTGCAATCATTGAATCCCCAAATGATGTCAGTACACTCCAGGAGGCTCTCACACAGACCAAAGACTAGTGTATTAGTTACAGTCTCAAAATGAATGCAAGAAATGCATCATCATTCCCTTCACCACAATGCCCCTTCATGCTATCAAATCAACAACAGTACCCTACCGATGAGGTGGTAAAGGATCTGGGATCACAGATTGACTGTGACTTTACTTTGACCATCACATGTGTACTGCTGTAAGGAAAGATTTCCATGTAGCTCACTTGATTAATAAAGGCATCTCCTCGAGAGCAAAAGAGGTTATAACCCCCCTATGCACAGCACTTGTCTAACCCATAATTGAGTATATTGCCCTATTTGGTATGTACAACACTAAGCACCTGTTGCAATTAGAGAGACCTCAGAGATTCCTAACAATGAAGATCAAGGGCTTCCAGCATGTGCTTTACATGAACTGACTAAAGTCCCTGTCACTATACTCCATCTCATATAGACGTCTTTGGGGAGACTTATGCCTGTCCTACAGAGCAACCCAAGACCCAAACCTAATGAACTTACTGCATATCCATACATCAAATAGGTCTAAGGTTACCAGTTCCAGGGAATTAAATATGGCTTGAGACTTAAATAGGACTTAATGGAGAGACAGATTTATCTCCCAGCAACTGCGACATCTTTGGAACAGGCTATCAATTCATGTGAAACAGAGCACCTCTATAACACTGTTCAAGAGCAACCTGGACAAGTGGATGAGACACCATAAATTCTTACCAGGGATACTGTCCACAACCCACCTGGACATGGGCAGTCATCACTAAATGCAATGCTGGATTTTGACTAGTACTTCTACTGTATTACATTGGGTTGAAACGGCTAAGCTTAAAATGACCTCTGGGTCGATAGCCCAGTAATCTCCTATGATCTTATGAACATTTCAACTTTTTGAGCTTTTCCATGCTTTGAGTTTTTCAGCATTTCAGCAAATGAATTGTAATCCATCTTTCTCTCTCTAAATGCACACACTTACTTGAAATGCTGAATGTTAAGACCACATTAGTGAAGTGTCATAATACCGAACACCTGGAACATCGCATTGTCACTCCGGGAAACTAACCACTGGGCCACCATGTTGAACTTTGATCTTTTCTCTGCTATAGTGCAATCTCAAAGTTGGTATATTTAGTTAGGGGGATGATGGGTGTGAAGATAGGTGAAGGCTGCCAGCCTAGCTAGATATAATTTTGTAGATAATTCTGTCATTTGTAAATATTAATATAAGCCAGAGGCTTGTTCTCTTAAATGTGAAAAGACTGTATTGGATGTTGAACTGAAAACATGTAACAACAGTGCACTCTGCTGTAATAAAGCTGATAAGTCAAGCATTTCATGACTGTCTGATCTCAGGGCTTGGAGCTGAGATGTCTGGATGAAGGAATTCTAGCTATTGTTTTGAGACCACAGTTAATTGCTAGAATTAGCATGCATAATTTATTTTTTTGCTCTGGCTTCTTGACCAGCTGCAAGATCAAAAGGGCTATTAACCTCTGAGTTTCTGTTAGCCTGGGAACCAGAAAGAAATAATGTAATCTGAAATGAATCAGTGGTACTCTGTTATCAATTTAAAGACAGAAAGAATGAGGGAATTTATCATTTGTCTTGAGAAAATCCAACTCACCAGCACTCTACCTGTGTTCTATATGTAAGTTTATTTTAGAGCTGTGTTTTCTCATAGATATAGCTAGGAACTAGGAAGATTAGATTAGTTTTTATTCTGTATTGATGTCAGAACTTTTCTACTGTATTATTTTAAGTATTTCGCTATGATCTCTGAACTCTTGACTAACACTGTGTAGTAAGAAGTATTGTCTTGTGTTTTTATTATTTATTATTAAATATTTTTAAACCTTTCAACTGTGGCTGTTTTGTGTAGAGATAATTTAAGCTCTAAGAGTACAGTGCATGAATTTAGTGATATTGTACAAAGCCACTCCAGTAGCCTTGCTGTTCAGTCACACTTACCATTTGGATAATAATATTGCACAGTATAATTGGACACCCTTTCATAAGGGCCTTTGGTAGCTGATAAATATTAGTGGGTGGTGGCAAGTGGTACTACCGTATACTCTGGGTAAAAGGGGCACAGCTGGAGAACCAGTGCCAGCCTTGCTCAGGAGTGTCTGTGTGGTTGTATATAACTCTTATCTCAAAGTGTGTGTGTGTCAGCTACTTGTGCAGGGACTTGAAGCACTGGCTGGACAGAGAGAGTGCTGGAGGTTTTAGCTTTCCCACTAGGTTGAGATCTGGACCCTATAGCTGTGCCAGTGGGGAGTCTTATTGGGGACCTGGAGAGAAAGGGAGAAACCAGCCCCAGACTGACTGTGATCTCTGTGTGCTCTTAAGGGAAATTGTTCTTTACTTTGTAAGTATTTATTATCCTTTCCCTATATGGATGCCCCTCACTGGTGTTAGTGGTGAGGATTAAGGCTCCATGATTGCTGGGCCAGTGCACAGGTGTCACATATTAATTGTTTGGCAGTAGTGGGATATCCACACCACATATTATTTGGTTGGCAAATACTAAATGGCCTGTAGTGGTGTGGATAGATTATTCCTGTAGCTTGTGTACAGTGACCACTGAATGTATTTTTGTACTCTAAATCAGCCATGCAATAAATACTCAGAGTTCAGATCACAATTGTTTTATTTCTTTTGTTAGCTTAGTTAGTTAGGGAGAGCAGGCAAGCATGTCTGCAGAGGAGTGTGGAAAGCTGACAAGAAGCCAGCTAGCTGAGACGTACCAGGCTAGGGGACTGGTGCATGGAAACCTGACTAAGGTAGGCATAATTGCAGCTTTGGTCACAGCTGCATCAGAAAACAGCAACCAGGAGGACAATCAGACTGGCAGTGGAGATGTACCACACTCAGGGAATGGTCAGCTCAACCTTTGTGCAGAGGACTTAAAAATCCAATTGGAGCTAAAGAGACTTGAGTTGGAGGCCAGGCATTTGGAAATAGAAGCTGAGGAGAAGGATAAGAAGAGGCAACATGAAAAGGAGATGCTGACTCTTCACCAGAGTCATGGAGGTAATGGGGAAGGGAGTAACTGGACCCCAGAAGCACAAAAGGTCAGTACATTTCTTCCACAGTTTACAGAGGGGGATTTTGACAGTTTCATTCATATGTTTGAGAGGGTATGTAAACAGTATGATGTTGACCAAAGGCTCTGGCTATGGTGCCTGACCCCCTTACTCCATGGTAAAGCTGTAACTGTGTTGTCTAAACTTGCTGATTGTGAATGTTTTGATTATACTGCTGTGAAGAACTGTTTGTTAGAAAATTTTAAGCTAACACCTGAAACTTATAAGAAAAAGTTTCTTGAGAATAGACGCAAGGCAGATGAAAGTGTGTGTGAATATGTTGCTGAACTGAGCACTTATTTTCATAGGTGGGTGAGTGGGATGACCGGTCACCACTTTTGAAGGACTAGCAGACCTTTTGGTGAGTGAACAAGCCCTTAGCACTTAGTCTGAGGACATGAGGATCTGGTTAGCTGATAGACAATGTGCTACTTCAGATGAGTTGGGGAAGAAAGGAGACCTATACCTAGCAAGCATGGCATCCCTGCACAAGAAAGGGACCCCAGTACTGCTCATGTGTCTAAAGGAACCCATGGTGGGCATCACAGACTACCCCAACAGAATCTGCCAGTAGCAGGGGAAGCCACTAGTACAGGTACCCATCCAGGACCTAGGGTTAAATGTTTTGAATGCAACCAGTGGGGCCATGTGGCATACAGATGTCCATGGAAGCAAGACGGGGAACAAAAGGTGAGAGAGCCAGTAAGTAGGAAAAACAAAATGCCAATAGTAGGTTGTCTTGAGACAACAAGGGTACTGAACTACCGTCCTGCAGATGTCCTGAGAGGGAAGGATTTGGATGAGGCAGTACCATGTGCTTATGCAGTTACATGCAGTCAGGCTAGGAGACAAGAATGTGGGTCTGGTAGCCTAGGGGAGACCCAGACAGACTGCATACTGCAGCCAGGACTGGTGAGGTAGTTACTTCAGGGAGGAAGCTATGCTGTAGCAGTGAGACTGAAGGTGAGCCACAGCTGCTTGTGGGTACTGATGTTCCCTTGGGCAGAGGGACTGCAAAGGTAGAGGTGAGTAGTAGTACCCAGGCTGACAGTGAAGCACCACTGTCAGAGGATGCCAGACTTCCTGTGGAAGGGGAGCTGGGAAGGGTTATGAAGAGAAAGTTGAGACAGGCTCAGCTCTCAGACCCTACATTGCAAGGCCTGAGGCAGGTAGCTAGTGAGGCACCTGATTCTCAAGGAAAGGGGGAATCTGTATACTGGTACAAAGGGTTACTGTATAGAGAGTGGAGACCTGAGGGAGGACTAGAAGGTGAGAGAAAACAGCAGTTGGTAGTGTCTAGAGCCTACTGTCTGGCACTTCTAGCCATAGTCCATGATATTCCCTTTGCAGGTCATATAGGCATAAAATGTACAAAGAGACATATTATGCAGAACTTCTATTGGCCTGGAATTTACAGAGATGTAACAGGGTATTGAAAGACCTGTGAGCAGTGCCAAAAGGTAGGCAAGGCAGGAGACAAGGTGAGAGTTCCTTTGATGCTTTTGCCTGTGATTGAGGAGGTATTTCAGAGGGTAGCCCCTCACTGGTGTTAGTGGTGAGGATTGAGGTTCCTTGATTGCTGGGCAAGTGCATGGGCATCACAATAGTTGGGTTTAATTTGCTTTGGTTTGTGTTTTTACAAAGGTGGCTCAGTGGTTTGTTTCCCAGAGTGACAATGCAATGTTCTGGGTGTTCGATATTATGCTGTTTCACTAATGCGGCTATGTGGTTTCTATGCTCATCATTTTGAGTAGATTTTTGACTTTGGACAGATATATATATATATATATATATATATATATATATGTGTGTGTGTGTGTGTGTGTGTGTGTGTGTGCGCATGCACGTGTGTACACACACACACACACACACACACACACACACACACACACAGACATATACTGTATATGTACAGTGTGTATATATATATATATATATATATATATATATATATATATATATATATATATATATATATATATATATATATATATATATATATATATATATATATATATATATATATATATATATATATATATATATTATATACATATATATATATATAGAGAGAGAGAGCAAGAGAGACAAAGTTAGACCGACTATAGGAAGATGAATGTATTGAATACATTGTGCCAGTACAGACAGCAGGTCTATTGTGTTGAAGTGCACAGCTTGTAAGTGTACAAAGTATATCCTTTGACTATCCCTACATAAAAAAGACACAAATTAGAACATCTCTTCAGTAAGTAGTGCTTCATCAACATATGGCTCTGGGGACCATGCACATGAAGTATATTCTCACAGCACAGTATACCATAGCAATGTGTTTAGGTTCACTACCTTGGGTGAGCATTAAATCTGACAGTGACATAAAACACGAAATGTAAAAGCCTGTCTAGACTCTTCTTTAGAGACTAGTTTTAAGCCCCACCGGGGTCCATTTTATTGACATTTAAATGGTCATCACAAAACAGTAGATCATATTTAGAGTCCTTCTCATTGAGGTAGTACACCAAAACTGAATTGAGAAATTTCTAAAGAAAATGGCCAGTTTCACAGAGCTATAATGAACTATAGATGTAATAAACTACAGATGTAATGGCAGCTAAGTAGCTTAAATCTAGGGGAACACGCAGCTTTGGCTGAAAGAAACATATTAAATTATTCTCATTCTGAAAATAATCCCCCGTATTCATGAATCCTCTGTGTAAGACTTAATAAGTCTTATTCGGAGGCTGCAGTTGAACGGTATGATGTCAGCGTGCCATGAATATTCATGAGGGAATGCTGACTCAACCGTAAGTCTTACATGGAGCGTGTTAAGAAAGCAGGGGGCGTGTCGGACTGCCGAGCAGTCTAAATGTCCACGCCCCTGCAAGTGTTTCAAAAGTAAAAAAAGCACACACACAAGAGCGAGTCCGCTCAAATGTCCCTGCACCCAACACTACACACCCTGATATTGTAAACCCCTATAATAGTTCTAAAACACAAAATATTAAATATATTTATTTAAATTCCCAAAATAGCTGCACGTATTTGCGCGTGTGTGCGGGGGTGTGCCCATTGCTTAGCTGCAGTTAGCAATTTAGACATGGAAGAGCATAAGCAAGAATGTTTATGCAAATCACACCAAATAGCAATAGCGTAATGGTAGAGCATTCGCACAAAGAAGAGGCATTCACAGTTCGAGTCCCACCACTCCCCTTCGTATTTATGTTTTAAATCAGTATATGAAATAATACCTGACAAATATGTTTAAACTTTACTAAAAAGCAGTGAAATGGCCAATGTATCAGTGAAGAAAATAAATATTTTAAAGGATCCTGATATAAAATTGCCTGCAGTTAAGCAGCGCTTCCCCCAGCGCAATAGAGTCGCCCGTAGTTTAATAGCGCTTTACCCCGAACAATAGAGTTGCCAATAGTTCAATGGCGCTTTACCTAGCGCAATGTGTTTGCATGGATGTGCACACCGCGCCAACCAGGGCACCGTAGGGCACCGAGGAGCAACATAGAGCAAAGTTGCTTAAATGCAGCCACACCCCCTAGCCTGTCTGGACAGTATGAAAATAAAATGAATGACAAGGTTTGAACCCAGGACTCTGTGCATCAGAAGCAAAGTACAGAACCACTAAGCCATGACAGCATAGGGGAAACATCCACTGTTAACATTCATATACTTACGAATGATAGTTTAACCATTACAAAGCAGGTCTGCAGTCAGCCGAGAATTTTACAAAACGGCCAATCACACAAAAGTGTGGGAAATGCTGCATATTTAAGCCCCACATGCGGGAATACATGCCATAACTGATTGTAGCTCACATCTGCAGTTAGAATGTCTGGTGTTGGAGAGGGAACACTCTTCCAAGCGCAACGTTGGGGTATCAAGGAGTCCAAATACATGGTTTGGCTCCTTGTCCACCGTCACGAGTCAAGACTCCTGCAGGGCCAGTTCCAAGGGACGGAGTACAATGCAGAGGCTTGGAACCAGTTAGCTCATGACCTCACCAGTGCCACAGGCATTCCTCGGACTGGTGAGCAGGTCCGTCACCGCCATACAGACCTGAAGAGACAAAAGCAGGACCGCCTGAACCAATGGATACAGGAGGCCCGTGGGATGCGTGATGCCCCACAACTGAGTATGTAGCCATGGAATGTAGTATGTAAGAATTGATAATGGAGTATGTATAATGGATAGGTATGTCTCAATATCCCTTTCTTTACTTTACAGCTGCAGGTGACCATGCTATGAATCAGCAAGCCTATGCTGATAGGCTGCTAAGGCTGCACCACTAGGCAGGTTAGTGATTATTCTGCATGTATTGTTATATAAAATATGGGAGAGAGCATGAAAGAAAGTGTTGTAGTCCAATAATACAGCCATAACATTACCTGAATAAGTCCTCTGCATGTACTGTCAGATAAAAAAGTCAGAGAGGCAGAAAAAGAGTGTAGTAACCCATTAAGAAAGGTAACATATGCCTGGAATGATATCTCTGCAGGCACTGTCATATAAAATAAGTGAGTGAGCCTGAAAAAAGAGTGTGCTAAACTATTAATAAAGGTATAATATGTCTTGAACATGTCTTACATATACACCGTTAAAACAAACAAAGAAGTGAGCCTGTGGAAAAGTGTGTAATGTCATTAATAAAGGTCTAAAACCCAGAGTGTGTCTGTGTCACAGAGTCTGAAATGTTGTTGTACCCTTGCATTATACAAACAGTACTGTTTGAAAAGGTACTGGCAACCCAGAGTTGTGCAGTCCCATATAAAGTGGGTGATGGAAGTACTAGTAGCTGTGAAACATATATACAGTCCTCAACAGTCAGTTACTGGCTGGCATGCATAAGTAAATCTGGCACATGAGTAGCATGCTAATATGTTCCCCAGAAAAGTGAGTGTGCTTCAATAAATGCAGGGTTCTGTACAAATTGAAGTGAAAATGTCATGTGAAAACATCCAGATATGTAGATAAAGAAATATAAATGCAACCATGAAATATGTAGCAGTAGCATCTGCATCTTGGACAGTTAGTATGTCAGATATAGGTCAAGTAGATATATTGAACTAGCCAAACCCACTACACAACCTAATGTATGGTGGCAAGTGTAATAATACATGTAGGGAATATACACCTGCAGTCACTAGGAATGTAGTGCAGAGTAAAAGTGTTTAAAAGATGTTAACGGATGTTTTTTCTACACCCTACTGTTTGTGCATAAACCATGCAATTCCACACCTCAGTGGGTATATGTAATCTAAAATATTTGTTGGGACATATGTCTTATTTGTTTTATAAATATTTGCATTCATGTTGATGCATGTGCCTTGTTCAAACACCATGTTCATGGTGGCCTGTTGCTACTAAACATCCCTGCATGCTGTTGGAATATCCACTGTCATTCAATATATGCATGTGTTATGCTTGCTGTTCAACTGTTGGAACCTTGGTGTGTTGGGTTAATGGGAATATTACTGCATGCTGTTACAACTAATCTGGAATGCTGTTGTTTATGTTGTAATTAAACACACCTAATCACAGAACATATGGGAAGGACAGTCCCAGCGGACCCACCTGTCCCTCCTCAGTTGGCGAGTGCACCTGGCACCAGCAGCTCTGGTGCCCAGCCCGGGCTCCCCTCCTCCGTTGGTCCTGTGCCACCTTCGGGTGGAAGCGCTGCAGGGGATGGGGCTCGTCCCCCCCTGTGCAAGCGTGGGTGGAGAAGGGTCACCTGTCACCCTTAGAAGGGTCCGGGCTGTGGTGCGTAGGGAGATCCAGCGTTCAGTCGCTGATCCCCTACGCCAGCTTGAGGCGAGAATGGCGCATCTCTTGGGTGAGCCTGCCCATCCTACTCAGCCCCCAGCACAGCCACCCTCGGGGCTGTGAGGGTGCAGTGGTGACTGCCCATGGGTGGGATCTCAGTTCCACTGTTACCATCTGTGGGCTCATGGGCTTGCGATTTCCAAACAACCTTCCCTGTCAATTGTGTTCACCCACCCCATGTGTCAAATTCCACCCCTGTATGCATCTTGTTTGTCTTGTCTGTTTACCTCCCCAACCTACCTCCCCACATATACCTACTTCCTCTACCTCACTTACCACTCTCACCTGAAAAAAAAAAAAAAAAAAAAGTCCAATCTGTACCCGAAAAAAAATTACTCCCCATACATAGCTTCCCATTTCACACACATGTCCATTACACATGTACACCGATAATTCTAATTGGCAGTGCAACAAACTATGTTGTGCTCACCCCTCTCTCAGGGGTGGAAGGTTTCAAATCTCACTCCAAATTTTCAACACATGCACAGCTGTTGCTGTTAAAGAAATGGGCAGCTATGGGCCTTCCCTACACCCTTCCTGCACATTCCGAGCTTGTTTCCCTACTGTCTTTCCCTCTCTGTGCCCCCTTTTTCACCACTTTCCTATCTCCCCATTTTCTTTTCTTTAAAAGAAATTAGCGTGGGGGTTAGCGGGAGTAAGCACTTTTAAGCAGTAGTAAGCGGGATTAAGCGAGTGTGCTCCTGTGTGCGCTTAGCTAAGTGTAGCTAAGTGTTGCTCAAACCCACGCAAACCCGCTTACAACTGCTTAAAAGTGCCTTAGTCACTCTGTATGACAGGTCTCTTGTATTGCTCAGCAGCAAAATAAAATACACCTGTCAGTCTCGAACCCCAGACCTTGGGCTCACCAGTCTGCATGAAGTACCACTACACCACAGCAGATATACAATAAATTGGTGCTGAAAGCAATATATCATGCATTACAATGAGTGAATGTAAAGGGAGAATAGGAATGGCATAACACAAATCATGTTCTGTGGCCCTTAACCAGCAAGTGTTGTGGAATTGCATGACATGACTGTGAAAAGAGAACCAGCCATACTAGTAGGGAATAATGTTACAGTAGCACCTTACAAACCCCACACAGTATCAGAGTAGGATAAACACTGGCATATTTGAATAGGTCAGAGGCCAGACTTCCCAACTGTGACTGGTTTACAGGGATGTCCCTGATTTGCAAACAGATGTTAGCTGTGCTCCTCAGACTCCCTGTGAAATGTAGTAACAGTAGGCAGAAATGTGGGGAATCCCACTTAATGATAAATGTTAATAAGTGAGAGTAGACACTGCTTGCACGTCAGAAAAGGTGTAGTAATACATATGCTCAGAATCCCCCAAAGTCGCAACTGCAAAACATCTGAAATATATCACAGGTGTTTCCCACTGATATGTACTTTCCCTGAGGTTGTTCAAATATATACCTGAGAGTATCTGAGACCTGGAAGAGTCAGAAACACACAGGCATATCAGCCTGTCTGCTGTTACACACTCTGCGAATAGCTGTAGAATGAATTCCACAAGCATGCCCTTATGTAGGAGCACAACACAGAAATATCAAAGGATGTAGCCATGTACTGCTAGCAACCACCTGTGACAATGCCATTGTTCAGGTGCTGAAAAGACTGCTGTGGTGCACAGTCAATGAATACTAGGCTAACCTCAGACTACCATCTGGATATGTCCACAGGTGGGAGCTACTCAGACAGATTACTAGCCTTTATAGACTTACAGGTACACAGCAACTCTGCATGTTCAGCAAGATAAACATCACACAATAATAAATAATGCACTCTGCAGTTCTGCACCCCTACCCAAAGGTACTATATACACATGTAGTCAGGCACAACCAAGGGTGTAGGTAGGCATACACAGTAGTGAATTATGTCCAGTTGTCCTGAGCAGACTGTCCCAATGTCAACACAAACAAACCACAAACTGTTCAAATGTGAGTAATGTACTAATGACAGTATAGCAGTTCACAAACAGTGCATGTGCCTGATATTCATAATTGGTAGTACAACATACTTAGTTGTCCTCACCCCTCTCTCAGGGGTGGAAGTTTTCAAATATCCCTCCTAATGTATTGCATATGCACAGCTGTTGCTGGTAAAGAAATGGGCAGCTATGGACCTTCTCCGCACCCATCCTGTACATCCTGAGCTGGTTTCCCTACTGTCTTCCCCTCTTTGTGCACCCTTTATTACCACAGTCCTATCTCCCCATTTACTTTTCTGTCAAAGAAATGAGCACAGAGGTTAGCGGGAGTGAGCACTTGTAAACAGTATAAGCGGGTTTGCATCAGTGTGCGTATGTGTGTGCTTAGCTTAGCATTGCTAAGATATGATAAGCTAAGCCAAGCTTAGCTTAGTAAAGCTAAAATAAAATAAGATAAGCTAAGCTTAGCTTAGCATCGCTAAGCGTCACACAAACCCGAGCAAACCCACTTACAACTACTTAAAAATGCCTTATTCACTCTGTATGACAGGGCCCTTGTACTGCTCAGTAGCAAAAAAAAATACCCTTGTCAGTCTCAAACCCCAGACCTTGGACTCACCAGTCTGCATGACGTACCACTAAGCCACAGCAGATATACAATAACTTGGTGCTGAAAGAAATATAACATGCATTACAATGAGTGAATGTAAAGGGAAAATAGGAAAGCCATAGGAATACATTGCAATAACTACTGTTGTATGCCAATTAATTCTCTAATTCGAAAATTTATTTATTTATTTATTTATTTTACATTTGTTGACCGGGCTAGTCTAACTGGATATATGTCCATTTTCAGTAGAGGCCCGGGGAGAAAAGCTCCAAGGAAAAAACATACAATTTAATAGAGAGTAACATCAAGACAGTTTTATACAGCAATAATTATACAATAAAAGCAGTTGTATACAGCAATAAATTTAGCATAACATGTTAAGCTAAAGAAATTCTTAAAAGAATATAAAAAATAGAAGAATTAAAAGTTTTTTTTTTTTTTTTTTTTTTTTTTCAATTATAACCTACTCTTACTAGAAACAGGTCTTAGAAGGGTAGTATACTAAGTAGGTTAAAGTATACTACATTTACATTTTACATTTGTTGACTGAGCTAATCTAACTAGAAAGTACATACTCCCATGTCTCCAGTGTTAGCATTAGGAGGTGGGAGTAAACCTACACACTGAGAAGAGTGTACTGGAAGAATCAACAGTCAGGTGTCAGTACAACATGCATTCCAATGGCTACAACCCAGCTGCAGATATGAGACATATACCAACCTTCTGACTGAGACAACAGTGTCCACAGCAAACAAGCATGGTCCCCACCTTGCAAAACTGAAAGGGCTACGCCTACCTAACCTAACATTTTATAGCAGTGACCTGAAATCACAGTGAGAACTGCAATTACCACACAGCAGGCTGCATGCAATTACTAAATGGTGGGCACCAATTGGTGCAGAGGCCATCACATGCACATGTGCAGATACCTAGAAAAGCAGCCTGTATCTGCTGTCCACACATGCAATAATATCATTGCACCAACAGAGAGAGAGAGAGAGAGAGAGAGAGAGAGAGAGAGAGAGAGAGAGAGAGAGACAGACAGAGACAGACAGACAGACAGACAAACAGATGGATACAAACAGGCAGTAGGAGACAGACACTGAAAAGAAAGACCAACACACAGAGGAAACCAAAACCAAAAAAAAAAAAAAAAACAACACACCTACAACAGACAGAGGTGTGGAATACAAAGGTAAGGTATGTAACAGATGTGTATTTGCTGACATCCGAATTATGTCTCTGAAGGGTACTCTACATACTGTGAATCATCCATATGTGGCAGCAGTCCGTATCTATATGTACATGCAAATTTGCATAGGGCAAAGGACATACTGCAACTGTTAGTGAAGGCTGGACATATGTATGTTGTTGAAGGCTGCTATGTGCACATATGTAGGTAGGTGGTAGTGTGTGGCATTGCAGGCAGCAAGCAGTGTTGGTATATGTCATGTGGTGATTAAACGCTGTGGGACTGAGCTACAGGCAGTGAGGCCTGCTACAGCTATACGGCCTTAGGACAGCAGAATGCATTCTGCACAACATTGTGCAATAGTATTACATAACCGTATGTCTCACAACTGTTGCATAATTGACATCCCCACCATGAAAGGTGGCCAGTATATGTGCCCATATGTGCAGCTATTTGTACAGCAATGGATGTTTAGATGTATGTGTATATATATATATATATATATATATATATATATATATATATATATATATATATATATATATGTGTGTGTGTGTGTGTGTGTGTGTGTGTGTATAGT
The DNA here is from genome assembly GCF_019279795.1 of Protopterus annectens. NCBI lineage: Eukaryota > Metazoa > Chordata > Ceratodontiformes > Protopteridae > Protopterus > Protopterus annectens. The sequence goes on from NC_056726.1 coordinate 386,124,303, forward strand.
GTATATATATATATATATATATATATATATATATATATATATATAGATATATACATATATAGATATATAGAAGTATAGATAAATAGAATTATAGATATATAGATCTATATATAGATATTTACATATATACATATATAGATAGATACAGATATATTTAGATATATATATATGGATATATATATATATAGATATATATGGATATATATGGATGAATATAGATATATATCGATATATGTGGAGATATATAGATATATATGGATATATATCGATATATATATATAGATATTGATAGATATGCATGGATATGTATGGATATGTATAGATATGGATAGATATGGATAGATATGGATAGATATGCATGTATGTATATATATATATATATATATATATATATATATATATATATATATATAAAGATAGAGAGAGAGAGAGTGAGACATGGGGTCATATGTACTGCAACAGGTGCCTGTTGTCCAAGGCATGGACTGAACACCAGTGTTGAAACTGCAGTGCCATACCCCATTCCAAAGCACCTTATGCAGTAACTACCACATAGGTGGTAGCCTGCCTAACACTGAAGGTGTCAGAAGGGAACATGGGACACAGGTGGACAGTAGGCTCCCCTTTGATAATCACAGTACCACAGTAGTCCTGTGATCTGTCTAAGTGGTACGTGTCATCACAAAAGGTGTGTCATCTAGGGAAATATAGGTCGGTGTTCCCCTCTACTCATCACAATGCCCCATGTGGTATGTACCTCACATGACAACTACAGCAAGTGGAAAGGCCACAGACATACCTAACAAAGATTAATACTGCCCTCAAACACATGCCCTATGCAGACTGACTCACAAAACTACAGCTAGAGTGCGTTGCATACCGCACACCCAGAGGTTACCATTGCCGGACATACAGAGGTATGTCACACCCATAGCAGTCGGCCAACCACCATGACAACACCTCACAATCCCTCCGGGCCACATGACCTAGGGCCCTAATCCTTGTCACCTCACTAAACAGCACATGCTGGAGGTACAGGTTCCTATCCACAAATATGCCATACTCTGGACTGAACCACCCAGCATTAACAAACAAGACTCCTCATTAGCAGATGTCATACATACCCCTGATGATTGTTTTGGAGATTGGTAATATGCCCTGGGAGTCACCTCTGTGTATCCGGTTGACTGGAGCAAGTGAAATCACATTACATGTGTGTCAAAGGGCAGGGTAGCATATGGCTAAGCTGCTCTAGGCCCTAGGGCCAATAGCGTATTACCTACCTATGACACAATGCACACACACATGTACTCAGTGCAATACCTCCTATGTGAGGTGGAATGAGTGTGACAGTGACTGTGTGCAAGGTTTGTAAAGGTGTGTTAGCTTAGTGTGAGGTTGTGTCTGTCATGGTAGTGTGTGTCCTAGGTGTGAGGCCAGAGAAAGATGTGTCAGTTATTGGGATGCAGACATAGTAGGATGGCATATGTTGTGACGTAGTTCCTTGTGTACGACAGTGGTGTCCCATTGTAGTCTGAAGCAATACATGTTTGCTCAGTAAGTGGTACTGCTGGTGAATCCAGCTCACATATGAACTGTTGTACTACCTGAAGCTGTAGGCCTAAATAGCACAGTATGGTGCATGTTCACATTCCCTGGTAACACTGTCTTGTGTGTTTCTTGTAGTCTGCACAGATTACATACCTCAGGCATAGGTATCTGTAAGTAGGGGCACACAGTACTATAAGGTACACAGGTAATGCTCATCTGTGTCTGCATACATTTGTGTGTTGTATGTATGTCTGATGTGTGTGTAATGATGCTTGTACCATGCCCACAATCACATGCGTGTTACAGGGTATGTGTGTGTACCTAGCAACATGTATACTCCTTTACAGCAGTATGCCAGCTATATTAACAACCGTGCACATATGTTAGGTAGGGGTATGGCATCAAAGACTAGGGTGGTTTACTGGTAACACTGTAAATGTACATTGCATTCATTGCATTGGATGACATATGTCTTCATGCATTAGCTTGATATGTACCCCCGGGGCGAGGTTGTGCATCGTATCCCAAACAGTGTGCCGACTACTGGTGTATACTGGTTTGTTAAATGAAGTGTGGCAGGCACTGTCAGCCAGTTGTGGGCTGAGCACTGATATGTGGTATTGAATGTGTGTATCCTCTGATAGACAGATAGATGCTATATATGGCAGTTAAGTGATATCTGTACTTCATAATGTTAAGTGTGCCACATGACTTGCTCACACACATCGTTTAATTGTCTTCCAGGGAGATGGCTCATCAACGCAATCCATCATACACAGCTGCGGAGGAGCAGGAAATCCAGAACAGCCTGGTGCAGCACTATAACCTGCTTTTTTCCAGGGCCAGCCAGCACCACCATGAGCATACTGCACTTGGCAATAACTTGTTCGCCGGGTAAATTACATAGGCATGCATAACCAGACATATGAGCAGGTACGCCATCACTGTAGTGATTTAATTAGACATGTCCGGCAGCATGCATCTGATATCCATAGGCAACAGCTTGCACAGGTGGTGGGGCGGCCATACATCCCCCCCTCACCAGAGTGGAGGAGCTGCTCCTAGGCATGGTGGCTCCTGGCCTACAGCAGCAACAGCATCACACTTATGTCATCATGGGGGCCAGAGACACACAGCAGGATGACATGGAGCATGCAGGTAATATGCCCTAGCTGTAGACTACCGTTACCTGTATAGTTAGCATATGCATATGTGAGATGTGTACTGTGCGTTTAGCAGTTGTGCTGCCTATCATGTGCAGTACTGGTATTTGGAATAGCATCTGTACACCTGTGACTGTTGACTGTTGTTCCACTATAGTTTAGCACACTCACAGTAGCAATGCCACAGTTGTGGCCACTGACAAACTGTGTCATATTCTTGTAGGTCCCTCTGGTGTGACAGCAGGGCAGAAGATACATGCTGGTGAGTGTGTTAACACTTTATTATTGGTAATGAAATGTGCATGTCATAGGTGAGGTGTAGGCCATGTACATGTAACACACCTACGCATAATGCGTGCTGTGCATGTTTGCTGTGAGACATCAATCATCTCAGTAAAGTCAGTAGCTGACTCAATCACATGCAATGCACAGTGCAGCAGACACAATTATGGCAACACTGTACTGCACATTGGATATGCATAGTTGCTACAGCTGTACACAACAGAACACGTTTATCATACGCAGTACACGAAAACATGCTACATTTGGCATTACCACACACCCACTGTAAGGTCACACTTCAGTATCCCACATGTCATGCACACACACATGATGTACCTCAGGGGTGGAGGCCTATCATGGGGCTGTGCAACACTCTGCAACACATAACACAGTCTTGTTAGGCAATGCTCCCTATTGGGCACCTCACACACCCATGTACAAGGTGGCTGTGTAATTGTGAATGTAGCCACGGCACTGCAGTTCAGGTACAGCATGCTAGGCGGTGGTCTTGCACACATTAGTAGCTGTGAGTGACCACAAGATGCATGTTGATGATGGCACAGGGTACTACACCCCATCCAGTTACAGTGACCACAGTACTACTCATAGCAGTCATTGCTTTGCGCCTCAATGTTGTGTGTGTGCAAACATATGCACCTATACACAACATGCATAGCATGTTGTGTGTGTGCTTACAAATGCCAGTATACACAATATGCACAGCAGTCGCCATCCAAAGTGTCACATATATGTCCTGGAATGCTAGTGGGTGTATAGGTCACCTGACACACATTGGGTATGTGTGGTGTTTGATGTTGCAGTTATGTAGCATGCCATGCCATGTCTGGCACCAACATATCTGTAATATGTCCCACACTCACCATAACCACTGTACACTGGCCATGTCGAGCATTGGGATTCCTTCACGTCAACATGCACCACTCATCCCATGTGTGTACATAGCATGCATGTGCTACACCCGTGCCCACTATTATCTGCTATGGATGCATGCAGACACACACACATTAACCAAACAACTAGGGCTCACACATACACACACACATAACATCAACACTGGCCCATGCTGTACTGTTGTCCCTCACACACACACACACACACACACACACACACACACACACACACACACACACACACACACACACACACACACAGACATTTCAATTGGATGGGTCAATGTCAGGCTCTGGCAAACAACAAAATGCCCTGTGCATATGATGATACCTGTGTCGCCTCCTGTCATCTGTAACATTGATGGAGGAACAGGCTAACATGGTGCTGATGCACAGGGTGACACTATAGCAGTGTAGCAGTATTAGCAGGTTATCAACAGGAAAGTGTAATGACATCCTTGTAGGTATATCTGAGCAGACATTATGCATCAAAGCTGTGATTGTCAATGTAGCATTGTTTACACCACTGTTAGGTCTGAGTATGTATTGTCCACCCATGTGCCACTTGGCTGAAGTGTAATGTGTTGCCAGCATGTGTTAGTGAGTGGACAGTATGTGTGTGATGTGTGCAGTACAGATTAGCAAGTGTACATCTGTGAACATGGTGGGTGTGCACTGTCTGCATGTATGTGCATAGTGGACACATGGGACGTGTGGTGTACCCTGTTGTACACATTGTTAACATCTCATAGTATCTTTCAATGGCCAGTATGCATTCTGCTACAGTTATGTACTAACATGGGTAGACATGTGTGTATGACATGGGTTGACACTATGCTGTGGGTGATACCGTTAATATCTGTCAATGATTTGCGGTCTGGTAGTATACACAACCTCAACAGCATGACTATAAGCAATCATTGGATGATGTCCTGACAAATGACACACAGTCGTGGGAAATCAGTAACAGTTGGATCCTTTCAGTGCTACACTATAACACTGACCAGTGGTAATGACCGCCACCCATTCGGACCACACCTGTTTGGCATATAGCCCCCTTAGGTACATCCTTACACACTAGGGATGTGTCCATCCAAATCTGGAAATGCATGCATTGGCCTGCAATGCATTCCCTGGATGGGACGCATATCCTACACAAGGGTATCATACAGACAGATACCTGTTGTCTGATACATGCTGTATAGCAGTAAGCCGACTATGGCATAGTCATCCACATGTACTATACATACTATCCCGACAGTACCACACAGGTGGTAGCCCTCAACATGTATGTTGGGTACCAATGTGTACATATGGCCTCATGTTATGTCATGTGTCCCTTGGGATCCACATATCCATAGGTATTGTGGAGTCCCAAGGTGTATCACATAAGACATTAGAGGCCTGAATGCATGTCCACAAGGCAGTTGTACGCCTATAAATACTGTCCAAATTGGCAGTCGTTGTTGTGTATGAACATGTCTGACATATACCCCAGGCATATACCCTCACTCACACTACTCTTAGGTAACTGTCATAGGTGTGCGTGGCACAGATGACCTTGGCCACAGATCACAACAGTGGATGGCCTTGTCACATACATACATATGTGACCTACGATCTGAGAAGCAGCGGCACAACCTGTCAATGGAAACAAATGTATTCATGTAGTATGCAGGCTTCACACCTATGTACTGATTGAGGGGACATGTACACATATATATTTTGCACCGCAGATACCTGATGTGTGCAATGCACTTACTGTTGCAATCATAATATGTCATACCATAGTAAAAGCAAAACGCACACTGCATTGACCAACAGTGACACACACACACAGTCAGCGTTTGCAGGATTCAAACCCCTGCCTAACTATGTTATGATACTAGAGAGAGAGACACTTTAACACGGCATGCTATTTGCTTTACTGGGTGGTTTCCCTTCTCCGTCTGTATTTGTAGGATGGTGACATCATCAGTCTTTCCAAAGAGGAATGTACTTCTTTTAGTGTGTTTTGCCAGTCTCCAAAAAGGCCACTCCTTTCAAAGACAATTGCACACATACACCCCCCCACCCCACACACACACACAACGTTTACAGGATTCATACCCCTACCTAACTATGTTATGATACTGGAGAGAGAAACGCATTAACATGGCACACTATTTGCTTCACTGGGGGGTTTCTTTTCTCCTGCTGTATTTATAGGATGGTAACATCATCAGACTGGACATGGTAATGTGTGTACACTTTGTTTTATGCCATTCCAGGAATGGTCCATGTGGGTCATCGGGTGTCAACAGCTTGAACAGGAACTCATAATCCTTACCTTGTGTGATCTATCTGTGGACACATTGACATTCCTTCATATGTCAACACATATTTATGCACAGCTTGTTGGTTTTGTGGGTACTACATGTGTCTGGGATATTGATAAAGGGCTATTCAAAGTCTATGTGAGACATGTGTAGCTGTGTTCAGTGATGTATGTCCTGGGTGGCTGCCTTGCAAACAGTCTAGCATGTTTGGGAACCATGATCCGCACATGAACATACCACAGTTAGTAGGGTTGTGTGTATGTCAGCTTCCAACAGCTCTGTTTATGACTTCAACCATGATGGACTCCATGACCTTGTGGATCAGACTTCATAGGCATACTGGACTGTACTTCCCATGGTGTGTTGTGCACCAACACTTGTGTGGAGTGCCATATGTTGCTATAACACATTCAACGGTTCCACATCCTGTGTAGGGGGGGAGGCTCAGCTGACTGTTCAGGTGCAGGATCTGTTTGTTCTGTAGTTTATGCATGACACACATTGAGAATCAATGTATTCCAGTTGCTGCCATGCTTTTGGCATTGGGGGTAGCTGTTCATCCATTCTACCTGTGATATCTCCTGATATGATGATATGGACTATCGTCAGTGGGAGGTGGGTCTGTATATATGGGCCTGTCTGTCAGAATGTCAGCATTGTCAGTCAGGTACAGTGGGCCCTGACTCAGGACATATATGGGTGTACATTGCTATATATGACATAGCTGTCGGAGGTGTCATGATACAGTCTGGACTCCTTCTCAGCTACTCTTTACAGAACACTAACGAACCTGAGCACTAATCCCTGTTATACTCTTTTACACACTTATCACCCTACTGATCCTTTGTGATCTGGCTACAGTGTATGTCATCATAATATCCCGGCATGTCCAGGGGTCGGTTTCGTGTGTACTCTCCAGTCCAGCTGGTGAATATTGTGATGTTGACACAGTGTCACATCTGCCTCATGTACACAGACGACCCTCTCCTCCTCCAGACAAACTCAGATATATGTGTGAGATGCACCTATAGAGACATACAGGGTGCTGAACTCTCTCGACCCATGACTGGCACAGTCGATCAGGTGGCGAAGGTAACCATGCACACCACATATCAGTCTCACATATCCTCTGGCAACAGCACTCAAACCACATTATCACACATAGACATACTCGGATGCTGTGAATTAACTCTGCCTAAGCAGCAGAGACCTCCACAGCAGGCACACACACAAGTGCTACCCCACTACAATATCCACATATCACATAGTTCACAATGTCAGTGTGCCACACAGTCACTGCCCTTCGGGCTAGACAACACACCTAATACACTTGTAATAGGCGACACTTATTGTCAGACACACTGACGTACCACTCACCAGCCCAAACATGGGAATAGTCACTTTGGGCTGTCTGTCGGGTGCCAGGATCTGCCACATAACACATGCAGTCAGGTCACTCCAAAACAAGTACAGGACTGGCACCATCATTGTCCATGCTGGTGCGTCAGACCTCAGACGTTACTCCCTGGACCACATGACATGGTACATGGAGGAACACTCTGATCAGACAGCTACGATCACTCATGAACTTATCCAAGGGCTGCTTCTCACGGACAATTGCACCAGACACATAGGACTATCACAAGGCCTTCTTCAGTTATGTCAGGAACCTGGGTGGACACTCACTGATATGCTGTGTGTTACTGCATACTGACTAAACTTACCCTGAACCCACTGGCATTGCCAACATCCTGGCAAACAGGTTCAGTGCAGATGTCTTCCCCCCATCCCCCCTAGGGAGCAACTATCCATCCCAACAGAGTGTAACCTCCCTGACAGTAACAGGTGAGTGCTGCCCTCCCCAAAGCATACATCACAGCATGAATGGGACCAGATGCTGTCCCGGCATGCATCTTACATGAGCTTCATGACAGACCTAACCCTCACATTACATCACTGTGCAATATCGGAGTTACTGCAGGATATGTACCCATGGAATGGCGTACAGCGACAGTGGTCCCACTACACAGAGTTGGTGCCACAACAGACCACAGACAATATTGCCCTATAAGCCTAACTAGCTCTGTTCTGCAATGCTATGGAGCGTATTGTCATGGGTCTCTTACACATACACATCGGGAACCTGCAGACACTGTGTCCTACACATTTCAGTGTTGTTGTGGGCAGATCTTGCCTCTTGAACATGTTTGTATTCTTTACACGGTTAACAGGTCCATCGACATGGGGACAGTTGTCCACACAACCTACATGATCCTTGCAAACCCCTTCCGCACAATAACCCACTGGGACATTATGCATAGGCTCACCAGCATCGATATGGACACATATCTCACATGGTGGGTTGCTACCTGGATCAGGGTTGGCACCCACATGGTCAGAATTGCAGGTGCCATGTCTGACTATACACCACTTACACGTGGCATCTCACACGGCTCGGTCCTGGGACCTCTCTTGTTCAGTATATATTTGTCTGATATACAGGCTACCACAGGGGGAATATGGCTGACTTTGTTCACACTTGACTGCAAACTCGGTGCCATAATCAACTCTCCGGCTGCCACATGCATACTCAAACAGGGTCTCACAGAGATGGATGACTGGTGCCTGAGCCATGGCCTACAGCTAAATGCCATTAGTTGCATAGTCATCCCCTTTGGGAATAGCAACATAACCACACATTACTACATAGGTAGTACTCCATTAGATACGGTAGGAGTTGTTAGGTGATTGGGGACATGACTTGTTTGCACTGTTGCCTTTGACATTCACATTGCCAAAGTGGTTGGACAGACCTTCTATATAAGCCACCTTATCCCATATGGTTTCACATGTAGATCGGGTGCGGTCATTGTGCCCCTATGCTCATCACAACCATGCTTGGTTACAATGCCACATTTGGGGTGTTCCTTACCCAACACCTGCAGCAACTGTACTGGCTACAGAAGGTCCTCACCAGGCAGATTTAGGGACTCACACGGATGACCTGCACAGTTCAAATGCAGTAACTCCAGCTATACTCAGTCGCTTACCACCTACTCGGATATGATGTGTGCCTGTTGTTTACAGGAATACCCAACATAGAATTACTGGACATGCTCCACCTCAGGATATCCGACTCCCTTGGATCTACACACTCCAGGGACATATACCTCAGCACAGATGTTAATTGGACATGCTGGAGGGACAGATTCTTATCCCAGGGCCTCCACTCACTCTGGATTGTGATCACAGTTTCACATAGACAGAGCCACCCAATGACCACCTACAGGGGACATCTTGATGGTTGCATGGGTGATCATATGTTTACCCCTGGGATATCTTCTGTGTCCCTGCTACACAGAGGCACACTAGCCTAGATGTACATGGGCTATCTTGTGTGACCTACTATTCACTGGCACAGTGTAGTAATCTGACAGGGTTGCAAAAGCCAAACACACTCTGGCTAGGCGTGTACATGCGGTAGGGCGGATAGCCTAGTATCGACCTCTGAACCTATGCTTATGTTCGGGATGCACAATATTTATTGCTGATACTGTTTGCAGGTCTTTTCAACTTTGCTTTCCCAGTTTCTATGAACTACTTAGGTATCTGCAGAACATATTTGATTATGACAGGGTTCCACTATATTATATATGTGTCTGTTGTCATGTAACTGTGTGCACAGGGCGGATTGCTGGATAGTGAGAGGTTCCTGGGTTTACACATGCAACTGCCAGATATGTGTGGCCCACTGCTGTACTCAGACATGGCCTAAGTGTGTGAGCATGCCCAGTTCAGGCTTTCCATGTTTTGTTGCCTGACATTTGTCTCATTTATTCAAGTGTGCGAGCATGCCCAGTGTGACCTTTCAGTATGTTGCGATCTGAGGTCCACTACATTTGTGGATGTGTGTGAACATGACCAATATTAACATTTATACTGTGTGTGTGTGTTGGAAGTCAAGTTCTGTTCTTACTGCAGGACTCACCTTTGTGTCATAACTCAACAGGGATTATGCTGTGCCTGCAGGGTTTCCATGAGATACTTTTCATAGACCTATCAACATTCCTTCATACTGGCTGACCACTGCAATACTGTCATGGTTTAGTGGTTCAGTACTTTAACTATAGTGCACAATATCCTGGGTTTGAGGCCCATCACTGCTTTATATTTTCATACTGAGCAGACCAGACTGCTTAAGGGCTAGTTCAGCAAATATGAGCATGTTGGCTTTTGTTCAGCTATGCCCTACTTAGACCAGGCTTGTCCAACATTGCTGAATATTCACCAACTTTGCTGGACAGTGCCCAATATTATTCAACATTGACCACAGTTGCACTAGTTGGTGTGCGCGATTCTGTTTGTAGAAACTACATGGTGGTGAATGCTGTTTAGCACTGCTTTACATTGCTTAACACATGGGAATCATGCCTCAGGTGGTGCTGCAGGGCTGCCTATGTCAGATGCACATTCTACACTCCCTGTACATGTTTGAAAGCAGGTCGTGTCAACTTAGGCATCCCTTTTACTATATGTGCGAGTCAGAGAGAGGTATCATTTCTAGAGTTCCTACTGAGCCAGTATATGTGCTATGCATTGCCTCTTTGCCAAGGCCAAAGCATACTGGGCACACCTCCTTCTGCCTACAGGGGCAGGCTCAGGTTGTTCCTCCTCCGAGTCACCCTGTGCCTGTGCAGGCCTTGGCAATGGTGGGTGGCTGTTTGGCCCTGCCCCATGCTGGTCCTGCTGCAGCTGTTTTTGCAGGGACATATTATGTAGCATAGCACATACCATGACAATTTGGGTACATGTAGTTGGTGAGTACTGCAAGGCTCCACCAGATGTGTCCAGACACCGGAACCGTGACTTGAGCAGCCCAAACACACGCTCGATTATATTTCGTGTTTGTGCGTGTGCCTCATTATGGCATTCCTGTTCAGGTGTGTGTGCGTTTCTGATGGGTGTCATCAGCCACGGCTCCAGTGCATAGCCAGCATCCCCCAGGTGACCGTGTGGGATGTCCCCATTGGCAAATGTCTGTTACAGCTGCGTCAGATGCCAGATATGGGAATCATGGTAGCTTCCAGGGCAGCCAGCACACACATTCAGTATTATGCCCTGGGCATCACACACGACCTAGCAGTTGATGGAGGGGAAGCCCTTGCGGTTGAAGTAGACCCTACCCCGCTCACTGGCTGTTGCTTTGATGCGTATGTGCGTGCAGTCTATTGCACCCACTACCTCAGGGTATTCCGCTATTTGCTGGAAGAGACACATATTGCTGGCCAATACCTCACAGGAATTGGGGAAATATACATGATCACCGACATGTGCTGACATGGCATCCAGGAACTGGTGCAGTACCCTGGATGCTGATGCCTGTGATATCCCCATCATATCACCAGTTGGTCTCTGGAAGGTACCTGTTGCTAATATTCTTAGGCCAACACAAAACTTGGTTTCCACTGGGATGGGTACCCCTCTGTTGGTTCTGTGTGTGAGGCGTGGCCTGCACAGCTCAACAATTTGCTGCATGAGGTCTCTGTCCACTCTATAGTGCTCCACTATCTCCAGCTCATGTAGCCACTGGTAGGTTACCCTGGGCCTGTACACTCTTCTCCGTCTCCTCACTGTGGGTTGTCCAGCAGCCTTTCCATTGTCACCACCCTCAGCATGTTGCATATGTCGCCTTATAACAGCAATGGCAGCCCCTAACATTTATTTGTCTCAGTAAAGCTTTTTCAGTTTTCACTTCTATTAGCTTACTGCAGTGTCTCTTGTGAGAAACATTATTGACTGTTGTTTGCAGAGTTTTAAGTGCTAGGCTGGGCTGGGCTAGTGTACTGCCTGTGTAATTGCCTGATTCTGATTGTTTTCACCTGCTAGCTCTGATAGTACTCCCTGGTAGCTTCCTACTATTTGTTGTGCTTCCTATTTCCTTTCAGTTTCCTCGGGAAGGGGGGGGCAGCACCACACACACAAGCGCAAATACGCTCACAGCAGCTCACACGCGTGCACACATGCTTACACGGACTACAACTTGCTTATTCAGGTTAAAACACATGCACACCAGCACAAACGTGCTTACAACACTTTAAACTGCCTTATACATGCTTACTCAGGCTTAAACGTGTGCACTCACGCTTACACGCGCGCACACTGGCTTACTCGGGTTTACAGGCGCGCACACGCATGCATACCCGCTCAGCAAGAAACTTTGGTGTTATTCATGGCATACACCTTCCATTTCTTGACTTTACCTAGCCTACCTGTTGACACACCTCTTTCAATGATGTGTAAATGACAGCTGACACATGCCACCCTGCTCCAATGAGCTTCCCTTCTTTCATACATACCCCACTCGTGATGTCACCTATCTTCTACTCTGTTACTCCCCTTATCCTACTCCTACACTCCACTGACTGTGCTCATTTGCTATGTAAACTTGTGATTCACTATCCTAACCCTACTTTGCATAGGATTGCCTACTAATGCTTAGTTACATCTCTTAGACTGTGCTTCCCCCCTTAGCAACCTCTACTCAGTGGCCATGTTGTCTTCAGCCTGCCATTCCCTTGCATTGTAAATTAACAATTTATATAAAATCCACACTTGTGGGTTTTAATTTTTATTTTTCTGGTTTTTAGAGTGCAGCCCGTTTGCGCAGCACTGCGCTTTGCTTAAACATCGGAAATCGGAGAAAATAAATTAATTATTTTTTTTTTCATATTGCATCGGGAAACATTGCCATTGGCCGTATATTTGGCCATTGGCATGCTTCCTGCACTGGATACAACCTTTATTTGGAGCTGTCACGGCTCCGTTTTGCTATTTGCAAAACGGTACTCAGTTGTCAACTGAGTACATTTCTGCAGATAACACTGCTCTTACTCGGACAGGTTCGGGTTTTCTGAATCGCAAATCTACCTCATTTGCATGCCTTTCACCTGCTATTGAGGTAATTTGCATAACCCGGCCCTGTCCGCCTAAGAGCCGTTTTAGGAGCTCTCTTGCATGCCCCTGCAGGATGTTCCCGGATTGCTCGTCGGACATGATGGCTGCATGGAGTCTTACTCTACTCTTAGACTCCGTGCAAGCCATCGTGAATCCGGCCCAATGTCTTCCAGTATACTTTCTGAAGCTGTAAAAGTATAGTTACCTGTACCAATTAAGTGTTGCAATGAGATGGACCCTATACCTGTAAAATGGAAATAAGAAATAATGTTAAGATTTTATTTATCTTTTCAGGTTTTTGACAGGTAGCAGCTGTAGTCTTCAGAGTGAAGCAAATATGTTTCAAACAGCCTTCCTAGCACAAGCAGGAAAGGTTATAATCAGATTATAAACAGGCAAACATGAAAATATCTATTATTTTATAACATACAAACCCTATTGGTATATAAATACATTTTAACATTTGCGTATTTTAAAGCATGTTGCATTAGGTATTTTTTCTCACTAGGTTCTTGTAAATTGCCTTAGGCTTTGTAGAACATTTGCTGTCTGACATTTATGTATATATTGTAATATCTGCTTTACTAACCTACATTACCTGCATTGGTAGAACAATCTGATATCCTGAATGGGATTAAACTCATTAATATGCCTATTAATTTCTCACTCTCAGTGTATAACATATTCTGCTATATCCTGCAATTGGAAATTTTAAAGCATGCTGAGAAAATTCAAAATAAAGTATACATATATTCAGAAAGATGTGGGGACATGCAATAGAATTTTGAATAAATTGTGTGAATCCATCATCTTTGACATTGTTCAAGTCAAACCTGCCCAAGTTATATCTTTCATAAGAAAAATGTAGCTCAAGTTTTGGATAAGTATTTTGATATTAATTTCCACAACTGGAAGGTTGGAATGAGAATACATGATTTTATATTAGGAGCGTATTATTCCTCATCATGTCTACTTTAACAGCTAACAGAATAACCTGCAAAAATGAAAGTGCTGACTGACTCTTAATTATTGTTGCTTTTTGTATCAACAGCTACAAAAGCTGTTCCTCCCACAACCAGAGCAACAGTAACAAGGAATGCAGGTAGCTCAGGTCTGCAGATTCCGGAACACCTGGCCTGGGCAGCACTTCTCTCCAGTTTGATCATTCTTACAGTGATGCTAATTGGCCTGGTTTGCTGGAGAAAACAAAAGGAACATGCAACAGACAAAGGCAAGCCAACTAAAGTTGAAATATTATTGAGTTTTCTTAATGCATTATTGTTTTAGACATTTTGAGTTGTTTTTCTGTTATGTGTTACAGAAGTTAAACACAGGTATACCAAGAAATTTTGCAAGTTAATCAGTTCACTGAGAAGATGGATGCTGCAATGGTAAATACTAAAAATTTTGAAACCCAAAAGGAGACTGTGCAACTGACAAAATAAAAATGAAAATAGAACAATTATAGATGTGCAGGGAATATTTCTATACAAATTGTATCATGAAACAGCATAAAACATGCATCAGCAGAATTAGGCATTTGTCTAGCTGTTTGGTACAGATGAACTGTTAGAAGTTTCCATGTGTAGTCCTGGGTTTAATCCCCTTACTCGCCATTTGCCGTCTGCATGACTCTGAGCAAGCCACTTAACCAAGCAGTGCTCCTGGGCCACTTCTGAAAAAGAAGCAGTCTAGCTACTAAATAACCAGAATAAAATAAAAAATCTGCATACATATCAATGAAATACATACCCTATATAAAATACAGTAACGTTAGGGTGATAAGTATTCACTGTTCTCTCTAAGTCTTGTTAGATATCAGTCATGTGATGGAAAGTGTGGAACTCTGTTCATTATTTTATTTCTTCTTATATATCAGTTTCATAAATAGCACAACACAAAATCATCAAAATGTTCTTTGTATTTAATACCTTCATTTTCTAGACCTTGCCATTCTACAAAGTCTGTCAGTGCCCCAGTTTATGAATGATTTATCCTTAAGCACTTCTTATACCTTATCATTTACAGTATACATCGTTTTATGCTTTATTGTTATTTATCAGTACATAGTGCTTGGGTTAACCATAACGGTGTCCCAAACAAACTAAAAGTAGATGCTCACATGACATAACTAAGATTATTGGTGTCATTTCAAGCTATGAAGGGTTTGTAAAGATTTACAAAATTAAATGCACTTACTTCTTGCTGAGCCAGTTCTCATTCTGTATTTTTTTAAATGCAGATATCAAAGTTTCCAGGCAGCTGTGGTATGATTTACCAAAAATACTTTTGTTAAGTGCAGTTTCATTTTGCCTGCCATCTCTTTAGTAATCCCACAAAGAAGCAAAAACAAGAATCCTTCACCAAAGGTCGCTGCCCAAAAGTTCGAAACCAGTAACAAAATATGAAGGCAGACAGACCACCAGGCTGAGATGCACAGGAACGCACTTTAGTAAAATCACATATAAAATCACAGATGCATAAGCACTTTTGGGTGTAAGCCCTTCATCAGATAAAATACATGCAAAACCTCCTCACATTTAAACTAAAACCATCCAATCACATATCAGTATTGTACTCTCTTTCTCCTCCTTTTAAGGGCTGGCTTAAGTGGTACTACACCATTTAAGCCAGGAGTTCTATCCGCTGCTAGTTCAATAATCCATTTTGACTCGTATTCTGTATGGTTAACCAAGTCCACCACTCTTAATAATTTGTAAAACCATGAACTTAAAAGTATGACTTGAATTATCCTTCACATGCTGATAAATGCTTCAGAATCCTATCTTTTAACATACAGTTTGTTTTCCCCACATAGAAAGAAGTGCAGGACTGGCACTAATATTCACATAAATAATGTTACCTGTTCTACAATCTGCATAGTTGTTCAAATAGTTTTCTTTACCTGCTAATGGGTGTACATACTGATTATGCTGCAAAATATAATTGCACGCTTTGCATCCTGTGCAACCAAAAGTTGCCTTACTACAAGCCACAGTCCTCTGTGTTGTCCTAGATTCCTGACAAAGTAAATCCTTTAAATTCCTATTCCTTCTAAAACCAAAAAAAAGGTACTAATCCCACTATACTACTAATCTTATCATCTGTTTGTAGAACCTTCCAGCTCTGCCTGATAGCCTGACATATATTACCCACACCAATGCTATATGTAAACATTAAACGGGCAATGCTGCCACCCCTGTCAGTAGTCTTGCCTGTATTGGGCTCATGAGTACCCTGCATCATTCTATGAAAGAACCATGGTCGGGCCCTATTGTCCCTATTACATTTGCTACTATTAATGGCCCCTGTTACTTTGGCACTATTATAGCCCCTTTTCTTTAAGTTAGTACCCAAAACCTTAATTTGCCTTTCAAACTGTTGATCATTTGTGCATATACGTGATATTCTATTAACCTGTCCCTTGACTATGCTATCAAAAGTATGTCTCGGATGCATGCTGTCAAAGGACAAAAGACTATTCTTCCAACAGCTCTTTCTATAAAGTGATGTATGTAACTGTCCAGTACCATCCTTGCTTAAGCGTACATCTAGAAACTCAATGCTTTGTGTTGAGTAATGCATAGTAAATCTTAAATCAGTACTACTTTCCAAATATGTCACAAAACATTCCAACTGAGCTGGGGTACCCTTCCACAATAAAAAAATGTCATCCACAAATCTTACATAATGGCATGACTATGCCTTCCAGTCATGTGCTATATTAAAAATCACAAGTTCTTCCCAAAAGGCCAGAACAAGGTTCGCGTAGAAATTAGCACATGGTGTGCCCATCACTATACCTTGCTTCTGTCTATAATGATTACCATAGCATATAACATTGCCCCTGCACCTCTCTCATGAATATTAACTGCACCACAGTCACCACATTTTAGATGAAGTGCAGTTTCACAAAGGCAGAGATACTGGAGAACTTCAAATGCAGTTGGATAGGCCTGATGTACTGGTAAACCTTTCATGGCCCAGACTTTGATAGCCAGTATGAATACCTGTCCAGAAAAATAAGCAGACCAGGACAGCAAGAAATGAGGGTCATGTTGATTTTACTCAGTATGCTATCCTTCCTTGAATTATGGCTACATATCACATGAGCACATAGATGCCTTAATACTTATCGTATGTTAACAGTTCACAGAAGACCTCTGCAGGAACATTCCTATTCCTAGGCCTGATTTAGCAGTGCTCATGATGCACCTCATTTTGGAGGTATGCCTATATTTTCAGGCTTGATTTACCTCTTCCACAGTTTTCTGTATCCCCCTTATGGCACAATTTCTGAAGCTGTCTAGCACACAGAAAACCACACTTACAACCAATAAGTTAAAGAAAGAAGGCACGTATCTTATATCTCCATTTTTAGAAGCAAAAATAAATGACCTTGTGTGGTATAATTTTGCAATATATTTTATTACAGTCTCTTTGACAATGTATTATATGTCTCCATCATTTTTGTCACTGTTTTTAAACATGCTTCAGGGCAGTATCCCACACCCCTACTGGAAGCAGGAGGAGTTATGTGCTATTTGATATTCAAACGTTATGCTAATTCGATTTTTGGCTGGATGCAGCTACTTTATTGAGTCTTTTGTTCCTATTTTCAATGTCCTCATTTGAAAGGTATGTTTCACTGTCAAATCAAATGTAATGTAATAGCAGCAAAGTTATTTTCACTATTTCAGCTTAAACAACAATAGTATTGCTTATATTAAAATAAATGTTGGCAGATGTAGACAGCATTCTGATGAATATATTGTCTATATTGATTTAGGGTTGCCACTTGTCAGGAAATTTTCCAGGCAGGCAAGAAATCAGGGTTGGAATTAGGAAATTCAGAAATCAGGGTCTCTGTTAGTTAATTCTGATTTGGTGAGAGTACTTGTCCTTTATTTTGAATCATTCGGAGAGCTAGCATATTTCATAGTTTCATAGTTTCATAGTATAGTACTAGGCTATTTGCCTTGGGGCATATGTAAGCCTAGCCATAGTGATGTGGCTTTTGCCACCCCATGAAATGGTACAAAAAATGTACAGAATAAATTTAGAATACTGTGCCTCTGTCTAGTAGTGACACAATGAAGGTCCCCTTATATAATAGAATTAGTTTACTGTGCCCCTGTCTAGCAGTGACACAGATGTGACCCCTGGGGTAAACTTACGATCTCCCATCCACTCATCAAGATTTCTCTTGAAGAGAGTTAGTGAGGGGCTCTGCCTAATACGAACTGGGATCTTGTTCCAAAGCATGGGAAGCCTCTGGGTTATGAATCTATCCCTCCAGCATGTCCTATTCATACTTGTGCCGAGGTTTAAGTCTTTAGCTCGTGGTCCTGATGGATTTGGATTTTTGAGGTGGAGCATGTCCATCAGATCCTGATTGGACATGGCCTTGTCGTCAGGCAGAGATCACCTCTGAGCAGGCGGTATGCTACTGAATAGAGCTGAAGTTTCTTTAGTCTGGCAGAATAAGACATATGTTGGAGACCCTTGATCCTCTTGGTGAGGTACTTTTGTGGTCTCTCCAGCTGTTGCAAATGCCGGGTGAGGTACATACCAAATGGGGCATTGTACTCAATCATGGGTCTGATGAGGGAGGAGTATAGGGGTACAATGACATCCTTGGATCTGGATGTGAATCCCTTCATGATGAGGTGTGCAAGGTAGAATGTTTTTCTAACCACTTTGGCAACATGGGTGTCAAATGAGAGGTCGCTGTCGACTTGGGTCCCTAGGTCTCTGACTACGTTTTCCGTACTCTGGGTTACTGTCTATGTGATAATTTGTGGGTACTTTGTTTTTCCCAAAGGGGATGACTATACATTTTTTGGCATTTAGTTTAAGGCCGTGACTCCGGCACCAGTTGTCCGTTTCTGTGAGGCCTTTTTGTAGGATGTATGTGTCCGCTGGTGTATCGACTATGGCGCCTAGTTTGCAGTCATCTGCGAACTTTGTCAGCCACAACCCTCCCATGTTTGCTTTAACATCTGAGAAATAAATACCGAACAAGAGGGGTCCCAGGACAGATCCCTGTGGGACACCACTTGTGACTGGCTTTGAGTCTGACATTGCTCCAGTGATTTTAACTTTATGGGTTCTGTCCTTTAGCCAGTTTGCAACCCATCTAGTGACATAAGGGTTTACGTTTAAGCTGCTGAGCTTATCTATGATGCCTGAGTGGGGTATTGTGTCGAAGGCCTTAGCCAAGTCCAGGTAGGCTGTATGGACTGCTTTGCCCTCATCAATGGCTCTAGTGACTGTTCGAAAAAGTCAACCAGGTTCAAAAGGCAGGATCTGCCCTTTACAAAGCCGAACTGGGTGGGGTCAAGTGTCTGTAGGTCCCCTATGTCTCTGTTTATGAGTTCCATAATGATTCTTTCCATAGCTTTGCAGACCAGGCTGGTTAAGCTTATGGGGCGGTAGTTCCCAGGGTCTGTAGAGGTACCCCCTTTATGGAGTGGGACCACTGTTGCTGTACGCCAGTGTTCAGGTACATATCCTGAAGTAAGGCTAAGGTTAAATAGCATTTTTATGTGTGGGTTTAGCTCCTCTTGGAGTTCACGTAACACGCAACCCGGGATACTGTCAGGTCCCATTGATGCTGTGTTTTTAGCTTTGTTTAGGGCGGTTCTCACTTGGACATCTGAGATGACAGGGAGATTACATTCAGCTGGGATAAGTATTTCTTCTTTTGGGGGTGAGGGAGGGGAGAAATTTGCACTGAACCTGTCAGCCAGAATGTTGGCAATATCTGTGGGTTCAGTGTATTTTTTGTTGTTGTGAACTAACTCTGAGCATATCTGAGGGTTTCTGCCCAGGTTTCTAACATAGCTGAAGAAGGCTTTGTGGTTCTCTTTAGTGTCCTTAGCGATTTTTCTCTCAAAGTTGGCCTTGGATGTTTTTATGAGAGAACATAGTTTTCTGCTAATGTTGATCAGAGATGTCTTCCCTTCATGGGATTTTGCTCTGACGTGCAGTAGCTTCCTTCTTTTGTTATACAATTTGTTAATGGCTGAGGTCCACCAGACAGGACGCTTGCCTTTGGTGGAGAGGGACTTGGATTTATTTGGTATTGCATGATCCATGCATTCTTGGAGATGTCCGTAGAAAGCATTTGTGAAGGATTCGGCATTGTGGGATGTGGTATCCACTGGCACAGTGGGCTTAAAGGATACCATCTCAGTCTTAAGAAGAGTGAAGTCTGCTTTTGAGAAGTTTTTCACTGTGGTCTTTTGTGCTGGGGGTGGAGGTGGGATATGTATATCCAGGGTGATTAGTTTGTGGTCAGATCTCACTAGTGAGGGGTATACTTCCTGAAGTATTATTTCCCAAAATGCTTAAGTGCTTTACTTAAATGACTTATTTGCACTTAAATGTTTTTGTCAGAATAGTCTTTTATTTGCTTCACTGTATCCAGGATGATGTAAAATATCACTGTTTGTAGAATACTCCTCATGATATATCTGAAAAAAAGTAAACAAAATGTCTATACATTTGTTTTTTTATGAATGTGAAACAATGTATCTGCCCTCTAGTTAAACTATATGTTCACTGTGGTAAAATTATATATGCTTTTTGCTTTTCAGTATAAAAAATATTGTAGAAGTGAATAAAACATTAATTCAAGAAACTTGTATAGCACACATTGTCAGAAAGAGTGTGTAAATATTAGACATTTTTTCTTGTCTTCATTTCCTTAATATGCCTTTTAGAGCCCCATGCTTATTTGGTATAATAGTTTCAACAAATGTACCATTTGCTAAACATTATTGCATATGTAGTTTAACATGCGCAGCATATTTATACATATGTTCATAGGTGTTTATTTGAGTAATGACCACAAGGGCCTTTTTAAGCCTAGACATGCATCCCAAATCTCTGACAGTTCTGATACCCTTGATAAGTGTAAGCAGGGGCTTGAGAGATGAAACATTTACAAGCAGGGGCCTGGAAGATGAACCATTTACAGGCTACCTGTATCCATTAGAGACATAGATGCCAAACCAGGGATGAATTTACTGTCCCCCATAATATTGTCAAAGTTACACTTAAATTGGATTAAGGAGGAACTCCGCTTCACATGGATGGGGAGCTTGCTCTAGATAAGGGGGTAGTCTCTGGGATACATACCTGTCTCTCCAGCAGGTCCTATTTATAGTATAGAGAAGTTTAAGTCTTTAGAATAGGTAACTCTGGTGCTGTTTCTTTTGCAGATATTCAGGAGGTCCATCAAGATGGGTTCTGATAGTGCTTTGTATGCCAGGCATAGATCTCCCCTCAACAGCCTGCAGGAGACAAAATACCGGGATAGGACCTTGAGGTGGTCTGCATAGGATATGTTACCTATGCCTGCTATTCGTTTGGTGAGGAACCTCTGTGGACATTCCAATTGTTGGATATGCCTGGTTAGCTACATGTCAAAGTGGACATTGTACTCAATAATAGGTCTAATGAATGCTGATTGATTACAGTGAAACAATGACTTCCTTGGACCTACATGCCATAGCTTTGTTTTTAAGTTTCACAACACAGAATGATTTCATCACTCTTTCGGACACATTATGGTCAAAGGCTAGATTACTGTCTATGTGTGTCCACAAATCCCTGACTACTGGGCCAACTGTTAGGGGTCTTTTCTCAATATGATAGTTAACAGGGCTAGATGACTTCAAGAAGGATACTGTTATGCATTTTTTTGCATTTAGTTTTAGTCCATGGCTCTGACACCAATTATTGGTTTGGCATTTACTTGTCAGTGGCCACTGGCTGACTAAATTTCCAGATAACTGCAAATTAGGAGGTGTCATAGAATCCTCCACTGACACAAATGTTCTCAAGGAAGGGCTGGCTAATCATTCACTGACACAAATGTTCTCAAGGAGGGGCTGGTGTAGATAAATAATTGGTGTCTGAGCCATGATCATGTGTCTAAAAGAGTGAGGAAATCAGCTATTAACATGCTTATATAGGGATTCTGTGAACAGTTCCACAAGGGAAGGAGTGTTCTCAAGGTTTATGGGGCTTGAAAGTTTTCCAGGTTATTACTTAATAGTAGGAAGTTAGCTTTAGAGTAGTTGCTGAATATTACAGGGTTAGCTTGGGTTCCAGGTTTTATTTTTACTTCAAAGGAGATTATTTTGCAGTCTGACCTTAACAGAGAAGCTCCAACAGTAGGAGGTGTGCAGCACTCTCCCATATTAGTGAGGGCTAGATCTGATTGGTGTATTGACAATCTGGCCCAAGGATTTGGCGTTTGTTTTATTTGGTCCATTTAGCATATTATTTACTGTTTCTTCAAAACTGTTGCAAGCATGATTATTAACTTTGAAAGAGAAGAATGCATATTTACTTAAGACAATGGGTGGGACTTTTGTTATGTTTTTGCTTCTTCCAAAGGTGATAGGTTCATAGGTTCATAGGTTGGTACTAGGCTATTAGCCCTTGGGCCTATACAAGACTAGCCATAACAATTCCCTGGCTATTTCTTCCCACACTATTTACTTCCCTGGACCCCTGTCTAGCAGGGCGACTGACGTGATCCCCGGGGTGAATTTCATTTCTCCCATCCAATCGTCAAGGTTCCTTTTGAAGAGGACCAAAGAGGCACTCTGCTTGACATGTATGGGCAATCTATTCCAGAGTCTGGGGAGTCTCTGGGTCAGGAACCTTTCCCTCCAGCATGTTTTGTTTATTGTGATGACAAGGTTTAGATCCCTGGAGCGTGTGGCTCTGAGGGATTGGGATTTCTTTAAGTGTAGCATGTCCAACAGCTCTGGGTTTGACATGGCCTTGTATGTTAAGCAAAGATTGCCTCTGAGTAGACGATATGCGACAGAGTATAGCTGGAGTTTTTTAAGGTGGTCAGCGTAGGGTATCTGCTTTAGGCCTGTGATTCATTTAGTGAGGTATTTCTGTGGCCTTTCCAGTTGTTGCAGATGTCTTGAGAGGTACATACCAAACGGGGCATTGTATTCTATAATGGGTCTAATGAGGGATGAGTACAGTGGGACAATGACCTCCTTTTTTCTGGATGAAAAGCCCTTAGTGATGAGGTGTGCCACATAGAAGGATTTCCTGACTGTTGTGGCAATGTGGTTATCAAAGGTGAGACCACTGTCCACCTGTGTCCCTAAGTCTCTTATCAAACTTTCGGTGTTTAGTGTACTGCCACATATATGGTAATTCACGGATACATGTTTTTTCCCAAATGATGACCTTATATTGATTACTGCCCAGCATAGATACTGAATCCAGTAATAAACCTTTTGTACGATCAATACTCAAGACAACACAACATTGATATTCATGTTGCTTTAACTTTTGTACTTATTATATTATATGTTGTGGTGCTCTGAACACATTATAGCCTGCTATTTAGTATTCATTAAACATCTCTGTACTTAGTGTAGCACCTCCAAAGAAGGGTAAATGGTAGACTATGCTAATAAAAGCATAAGTAGCCAAATTACATGCTAATTAACCAATCCAACATGGCAGACCTATTCATGAACTATGAAGTAATCGTTTTCACTTAGTATAGCCATTTGCCCTTAAATCCAAAACTCTTTGGAATACAGCTATGATTACACTTAAAAAAATGTTTGAGGTTGCTTCTTCCCTCATTAACCTGTATGTGCAACAAGCTTTAATTCAAGGTACTGTTGCTGCTGCCAGACTTCATCCAAGAAAAAGAAGAGTGTTTAGACCCCATTTGACTTATCATGGACTGCATGATGCAGAAATTGTACAGTGATACAGACTGGACAAGAGAACACTAGAGGAAACTACAACCTCTGCCATCCTCACCTTAGGCCCTGGGGAAATTGAGGAGAATCCATTTCAGTGGAAAGAAAGGTATATATGTCATTACATATACTAACTTCAGCACTTTCCAGAAACCCCACAGGGAATATATTAGGGGGCGTCAATGGCCTCAGCTTGAAGAATAATACATCAATTTCTAAATGCAATGCTTCAAAATATAAGGGAGCATGTCTGTTTCCTACAGACCTCAGAGGAGAGAGAGCAAGAAACATGCAGGGATGTTTTGTGATACCACACTTCCCTGAAGTTTTAGGGGAAGGATGTACATTAACAGGAAGGATAGCACTCTATAAACTGTCAGGTTGTCTGTAATGCCCAAAGGATCATCTACAATGTCTGTGCAGGTATCCCAGGCAGTGTTCCCAAATCTTACATATGGTACACCTGTGAGATGTACATAAGGCTTGCTAGGGGTGACTTTCCACATGGGCATCTTGGGGGGGATGCAGGTTATGCACTGGAATCATGGTTCATGACACCCATGAGAAACCCACGCAACCTCACTGAGTGAGGATGCAATGATGCCCATGCTCAAACAAAGTGTATCGTAGAACATGTATTTAACTTGCTCAGATCAAGGTTCTGGTGTCTAGATACATCAGGAGGAGCCCTGCAGTACAACCCAGCAAATTCTGTCCAATTACTCACAATATGTTCCATGCTGCACAATATATTTCTCAGCAAACAGGTTCAGCAAGGACAACAAGTGTCTGGATAACAATTTCCAGAGCCACAATCAGAGACAGCAGCTGCAGCAGATACAAATGAGGAGTCTGGGGGAGAACCACCAGCTGCAGATGGTGCAGGCAGACATAAGTGTGCGCAATATGCCATGGCTCTGGCTAATAGGCAAAGGGTAGCACAAATACTGACTTCCTAAATGAAAAACAAAGAGCACATACAAATATTAAAACTGATGCCCACAAAAATCCACAACCTTTACTTAATGATGTGATGGTTGTAGTCTTTTACCATCAGACAGGGAGATCCCCCAAGGACACATTCTGTAGTTGCAGTATTAACAAGGTAAGTGTGGAACCTGTATGGAAAAAAAGAGGTATATAACTGACTACAGTTATATGCAAATACTTATATGTACTTAAGCTGGAACGTGTCCCAGGTGTACAGTAATGTCAGCAATAGCTTATGACTAGTGTTTGCACTATACATCTATGGATTTTGCCCAAAACTGTGCATCAGGCATTTCAATTGACCACTGAATATAAAGCAGTGAGCAGGTCAATGGTAGCCTCATTTCCACAGGTATACCAATAAACAATACTTAGAGATCTACTCTGACTGCATTATGGAAACACAGTGAGGATCAAAAATGACATAATTAATCATTCACAACTGAGTAGGAATGATGAATAAAAACATTTCTTCTGGAATATATTACATTAAAGTAAGCTTCGGTGTAAGTAAGCATTAGCTAGCCACTCTGTGCATCAGACATACATGGAACCCTACGTCACAAAGAAATGTGCAAAGAGCTGGGCACAGTCATTATCAATTGCACAGGGTGGAGTAGAGGAGGGCAGGGCTGTCACAAAAGAAGTGATTATGTGCGAATAATAAAAAATGCATTACTTAAGTATCCGTTTGTCAGGACAAGAAGCAAGATATGTGTATCAATCAGCAGTATTGTTTAGAAAATATATGTGCATGCATGTGCGCATGTGTGTGTGTGTGCGTGTGCGTGTGTGTGTGTGTGTGTGTGTGTGTGTGTGTGTGTGTGTGTGCGTGTGTGTGTGTGTGTGTGTGTGTGTATACATGAGTGTCTGTGAGGGGGTGGTATGGGCAAGTTATTGCTCAACATGTGTGTGTCTGCTTGAACACAATCAAGCACTGTGCTACACTGCATCCTGGCATCTAAGACAAGTGTGAGCCATGCATGATGGAGCATCAGTTCAGCATCATCACCCCTGATCATGACAACTGTCTGTGCCAGGAGTTGCACTGCTAGTTTTATGACCCTGGCTAGCAGTCAGTTTTCTACCTGAATGTGAGAATGCCTGCTGGATAAGCTCTCATCATGACTACATACAGGACAATGACCACATGGTCTACCACATCTGGTTATAGAAACCACAATCACTGACAGAGCAGTGGAAGTAGTGCCACAATGGCGGTGGAATCCTGAATGACTCCATCGACTAACAATGCATGAGGTAGTGGCTCTCCAGCCTCATGAATGCTGATACTCCCCCAGCAGACATTCCATTACAGACACTGCCTGATACAGTATGTCATTCATCCTGTCCAAAGAGTCATCCACATGATTCAGGCAATCCCACGTGTCAGAATGCACAACATTTTGTACTGGCACTATCTCTTCTAAGGCCCTGGTGGAATATACTTGTGCCTTGGTGATGATCCTACACTTAAGTCATGTGGCAGCTACTGACACTCCAGCATCAGGAGAGGATGTACAGCAGGCCTCCACCAAGCACCTCTACCAACACACCTGTGTGGCAATTCACCCTCATGGTGGCTGTGGGGAGAATCAACCAGTTCTGTAACTGGAGTAACCACACTACCCTAAACCAATGTGTCACCTTCAACCTGTCCTATGTCTGAAGTCTCTGTGTCATGGCATACTGACTGTGTCCAAAATATGGTCAGGGAATGTTGGAGGCACAACCTCAGTGTCAGACTGATCCTCTGCACCCCCTCCAGACTGTGCCTCTTCATCTCCATGCCACCATCATCAAAGGCTACTGATACTCTGAAATCATTCAGTAGAAGTTCCACAGAACCACTAAAAGGATCACCTATGATAACAAGTAATAAGCATAACAAAGAGAGGAATAGAATGCAAACTGGCCAGTGTATATTAAAAACTAGTTGATGCTAATGCAATGCAGAAATGTCTTTCATATATGCATACCTCATGCACATTAATAAGAATAAAAAAGGTGTGGTTACCATGTGCAGATTCTCGTGCAAACTCAAAACCAGATGTGCGTACGTATAAGAATGAGAGATGAAACATGGCTGATCACAAAGTAAATGACACAAGAAACAGAAAACAATCCCTTTTACAGATGCAGAATAACAGCTCATACAAAAGTGTGAACCACAAAGACAAAGACTGAAATATCACCAAGCCAAGCTCCAAGGATGCCACAAACATGAGCCAGTTCCCAAAACACTGTTTATTTAGCGCTTTCGTCAGGTTATATCTTATGACTTCTTCAGAATAAATAAAAACAGCATTGAAACATATTTAAAATCCCCAAAACAATCACATGATCTGAAAATACCCAATGACTAAAAAAAAAATTAATTAAACATTAATTAAACAATCAATTGCCCAATTAACCCCCCACAAAAGAAAGGCATGAACGCACCCTTAAATAACTAACAATGCTAAAGTTGTCATTCATCCCTAGTGGAGAATAGCTGTTAAGCTTTATCTGCCATAGTAACTCTTTAAAGACTGCCTTTCTTTTGTGTGGTGTTAATTGGGTAATTGATTGTTTAATTAATGTTTAATTAAAATTTTTTAGTCATTGGGTATTTTTGGATCATGTGATTGTTTTGGGGATTTTAAATATGTTTCAATGCTGTTTTTATTTATTCTGAAAACGTCATATGATATAACCTGATGAAAGTGCAAAATAAACAGTGTTTTGGGAACTGGTTCATGTTTGTGGCATCCGTGGAGCTTGGCTTGGTGATATTTTATACAAAAGTGTACTGTTCAGTTTACTCCCTTTCCCTCTCTTTCTCTTAGGGTCTCTTGTACCCTACCCTTCACGTGAGCTCCCTCTCTCTCTTTCTCTCTCTCTCTCAATATATATATATATATATATATATATATATATAAATTATATTGCATACCTAGACGGTCTGCAGTAAACACACTAGGGTTGTCCTCCATGTCAGCCCCAACATCAGTGGTTTTCTGTGAACCCCCTGATGAGCTGTCTGGATCTCTGACAGTGGATAGGAACTCCTCTGTGCCAGTCAGTAGTGGTTTTGTAGCAGGACAGGCCCAGTAGCCATGTGTTCCCAGGCAATTGCTGTTGACCTACGTCTTGCCTGCATGATCAAGTCACTGGACCTATATCTTATTTTTGGATAGGTGTGTCCATACCCTCATACCGCATTGACATTGTTGACCACCTGCTCACAGATATAGTCACAGGAGGACTTGTCACCTCTGTTTCTATGGGAGGAATGACCCATGTCACTGGAGTGCCTGGATGATCATTTCTTTCTCTGATCCACTGTATGGCAGTTTACAGAGTGATGATATCTTGGGTGCCATAGCCCTGTATGAGAGGATACATGAAAGGAAAATAAAAATAAGCCACAAGTGATTGTTAACAAAACAAATATGTGTAAATCTATCCATCCATCATGCACAAAATCACTGAAAATGGAAGGCTACTATGAGTACACATAAGTACATTATCCTCCCTGCCCAACTCCAAGAAAAGAAAAACAACACTAAATGTATGTTATGTAACTCTGCAGTACATTGTATTATTAACAAAAATAAGTTACACCTTTTAAATAAAAATGGATAAAATTTGTGTGGGATACCCACTTATGTGGAATGCAGCCAGGTATAACTGATTTTGTGGGCTAATAATGCAACCCCCCCTAACCTTGCTTATGAGTTATGCAACACTCTTCTGCAATAACTGGTCAGCTTCCCAGATAAAAGTTTCTATAAAATCAGGTAGCAGTCTTTACTCTACAGATCCAGGTAATCGTAGACCCATCAGCCTCACCAGTTATGCCTGCAAAGCCATGGAACTTGACATAGCTAAACTCAATTTTGCAGACATTAAAACATAACTGATCTAGACCTACTCCTCCTGGTTTTGTGAAGAGAAAGTCTTGTCTCCAGAACCTATGAAGCTTCTTTGAAAAGGTTACAGAGACTGTGGACAGTGGTCACTCCATGTACACTGCTTATCTGTACCTGCCTAAGGCTTTTGACACAATCACCCATGCTATTATTGAAAAATTAGACAGACTTAACATAAGCTTCTGCATTGTCTACTGGACTGCAAACTGGTTACCCAGCAGATCCAAAGTTTTGAAAGTTGACGGAACCCATTTGAAATTTAAAAGTGTAACTAGTGGTATATCACAGGGGCTAGTGCTGGGCCCCTTTTATTTTACATTTATTTTACATACACGCAATTGGAAGTGTGGTTGATGAATTTTGCTGATTACTGCAAGCTGGACATTGTTATCCGCTCATTCACTGATATTAAGCAGTTCCAGAAAGTGCTGGAATATGCACATGCCTGGTGTACTGAAAATGTTCAATGCAAAAAAATGCAGCATAGTAGTATTCTGCAAAAAAGCTGCTTCCATCTCATATGTTATAAGTGTCAGCCATCTTCAGACAGATATGGTCATAAGAGATCTGGGTAATTATGTAGACCATTGTTTCTCATCATTATAGTTCTACCTTACCAAAGAAATTCTTCTATCTGACTACGTTAATTTCCAATAACATTTCTTCAATGTGCAAACAAGTCATCCTATCACTGTACTCTTCCCTTTGATATGTACAAAGTCAGGCATATTGCTTATCTGGAAAAGCCCTGAAGGTTTCTTACCAAGAAAATTAAAGGCCCTAAATCTTTCAGCTGTTCTGATTAATCGATTGACTGATTGTTTGATTGATTGATTAATTTATGGACTTGTTAACGGGGTAAAACACTGATTCAAATGGATCATCTTCAGATCAACTCAGGTGCATATTATACATAAAACAAATAGAAATAGTAGAGAACACAATAAAAGTGAGAAACTTTAAGAGAACCGACAGATGGATCAGCACAACACTCCATATACTTGGTAGCCTACTGACTGCCTCAAGGTTACTTGTGTCTCACTTTTTGAGTCATGAAAGACCCAATTCTAACTGACCTCCTATTCTTAGAAAAAAAAGTGGCTCTACAAACATCCAGACTAGTGGCCTAAATCCACACAAACAAATGAACAAGACTTGACTTCAGTTTTAGGCTCCTATCTCAAAGAATTCCCAACCTTTGTGATTTTATCGATACAGGTCAAACAAAGTACTACTTTGGCTATTTTTAAGGCTAGTCTTGATGATTGGGTGGGTAGCCACACATTTACACCAGACTTATCTTGTATGACCCTGTCTGATTTGGAAGATGACCTCTATTAAGTGTTTGAAAAGGATTGCAAGAACTTTTAAGTATGCTTACTTAAAGATGACAGCAAGAACTTTTAAATGTGCCTACTTAAAGTTATATATAACTAAAAAAATCTTATAGTTCCTATGATCACTTGCCTAGAATTGTGTTGTGTATTCCTGTGTTCCTCTGACTACTGTAGGCAGCTGGGTTGATACTGCAGCTTTTTTCTGAAACCCGATGTAAGATATATTACATAACAATAAACAGACTACTGCAGATTTCTTCACTTGTGTCTGTCTAAATGTTTGTGTTTTATTTTCTACTGGTGGTGGTCCATCACTATTTTTTAGGCTCAACATTTTCCCATTTCGGTGCATCAGTAGATGACATCAGAAAAAAGTGCTCATTTACTATTTCATTATAGTACAATACATCAGCAAAAAGTGTTCATTTACTTATTCTAATAGATATACTAAAGTCTTTAATATGTTTGCTAAGCAACTGATAAAATACATTTTGTTGAGGGTTTAGACCAGAAGAGCCAGTCAATCACTATTTCACAACAGTAAGTTTCAAAATCAAATATATGAGAGGATAGCAGGGCCAGATTACGGTTTTCAGAGACCACAACACAATTAAGAGTCAGAGGCCTTTAGCAGAATTAACAGAGCCACATGGACCGTGGCAGGATTAATGGAATCAGCAAAGCCACATCAGGATTAAAGGGACCTGGGACCTAGACATACCTATTTGATTCAGGGGACTTTATTGCATTAAGAACATTGGACAGTCCATTGTAATGTTAAGCAGATGAGTTTTTTTTAACACAGTTACATTAGTTGGGGAGTTTAGCAGGATGAACAAAGTTAAGTTTGCAGCATTAATATTACCTGATTCTTGGCAGTATTAACTTGAACAGAATGCTACAGTAGACTAAAAGGGACGAGGGATCCCAACAGAGTCATTTTACGTAACTCATAGCAAGAAAAAAATGTAAGACCTTTATCAGGTAATCTCAGCACTACTAGCAGCCAGAACCCCCTAAAGGGAATTAAAAGATTTAAGAAATCCAGAAAAGCCGTAAAAGTATTTGACCTCCCATCTGCACTAAATGGCCATGGAACTCAAAAGAATGTTATACACATCATGATGTCTTGCTTCTTTACAAACAGACCCCCACAAAACTGAGTCTGTTCAAGCAAAGATTCATTTGAGTGATTTGAATGATTATCTGAGTCAGAGATCTACAGTATAAGAAAAGTCACAAAAAAATATATATTAAAGTCATGATCCCACTTCTTGAAAAACAGTCGACCACATAATTAGTCTCTCTGAGTTTAATTTTCAGTACAAACAGAGTTGTGTTTGCTAACTATTATGAAAAATAAAAGAGCACAGCGTTGTGAGTCCACAATCCTTATTTAATGTTAAAAATAGTAAAACAAACAGGTTAAGCGCTTTCATAAATTAGTATGACTTCTTCAGAACAACTGCCATTATGAATTTTACATTTAAATACAAGTTGCTGGTCTGCCATTGGTTCTAAACCAACCAATACCATTTGTAGGAAATGAACATACTAAAGTATACAAGCAGTAGTTTGGTTAAAAAAAACAACAAAACAAATAATTTCATCAGGAATGACAATATCCACACAACATAAAAGGAAAGAATACAAGAATACTGTCACAAAAACACTTAGTTATAGCAAACATTGTTGACAATACTAAACTTGATTTGCCTTTTCTTTAAGAATTGGCATTATAGTAATATGCTCATGGTATTGGTTGGTTTAGAACCAATGGCAGACCAGCAACTTGTATTTAAATATAAAATTCATAATGGCAGTGGACTCGCAACGCTGTGCTCTTTTATTTTTCTTGGTTTGGTGTGAGCACTTATAGCACCATTTTTTATTACATTTGCTAACTATTATACTAGATAAACAAAAGGAAGAAATAAAACACCGAAAACTAGAGTTTAAGTTAGCGTTTTCGTTTACTATTTTGGCAAACTTCTTCAGACAACTGACAAAGAAAATTAAACACCATTTAAATAGACAATTTCAATTATGACATCATGGAACAATTCATAAATTCAAGCCCACATTTAAAGGACCCACAAACCATTATTATTAAACCATTACAGGAATCAAATATAAAAATTCTACCTATCATGTTATAAAAACCAGAACTACATAAATGTGCAAACATTAAAAAACATTAAATCATCTCAACAAAGCCCTCAATTTTAAAATACTTTTAAAAGAAATAGCTTCGTTTAAGCCTGGTGCTATGACTGCATTCGGTTTTATTTGCCAGATCAATTCTTTTTCATCCAGCTTTATGTCACTTGGGCCTCCCCTTTCTTTATCAGTAACTTTTTCCAATACTAAAAAGTTAAATTCATGTGAGGGTTAGGATGTAATATGTCTTGCAAGAGCATTATTTAGATTTGATTTACTTATTGCGTAAACATGCTCATAAATCCTATTTTTCAAAGGCCTTTCAGTGCGACCAACATAAAAAGCTGGGCAGCAGTTACATAGTCCTAAATAAACAACACCCTTAGTGTTGCAATTGTATTTACCCCTAATAGAAAGGCATATATTCCCTGTGGTAACCTGTTTTGTCACTTTGATGTATTTACACCACCTACATGACCCACATTTGAACATACCACAATGGGGGCCATACACTTTAGGTGGACCTCTCTCCAGTAACATTTTCAAATTCCTACCTCTCCTGAATACAAATTGAGGCAAATAGCCCAAGTTGTTTCTGATCATATTATCCTCCACCAGGAAACACCAATTTTTACTAATAATTGATTTTAACCAATATGCATCCATGGAAAAAGTAGTAATAAAACTAATTTTAAAATTATCACTATTGGAAGTACTTCGAGGTTGTTCATTATTACTAGGCTCACACACACAGTTGTTCAAAGGGGCACAGTCAATATCATTGTCAGCCCCCCCACTTTGATTAACTGTGGGTGCCAACAATGGTTTAAATGTGCCCAATAATCGTTTATTGTAGACCTCCTTAATAAGATCGTCTATGAGGGACTTAGGGTAACCTCGCTTAAGAAACATTTCCTTTAAAAGATTACATTCCTCCACAAAGTCCCTATCTAATGTGGTCATTCTAGCTGCCCAAACCAGTTGACCCTTAACCACACTTCTCTTTTGGGAAAAGGGACAGCTAGAAAAATGCAAAAAATGTGTTAGAATACATTGACTTCCTAAATATCCTAGAAATATATTGCTCGTCACAACACGCCTTAATTAATTCAATATCTAGGTAGGAAATACTGTAAGGTTGGAAGTCCCATGTAAACTGTAAAAAGTCAGTGAATCCAGTGATATGTTCAATGAATGTCTTCGCAGAATCAATATCCCCCCTCCAAAGGATGAATATGTCATCCAAGTAACGGGTGTACCATGTGGTCCTCTCCAAAAACAAGTTATCCTTAAACAAAAAATGTTTCTCCCAATAGGCCATAACTACAGAGTTGTGTTTGCTATTTAATGAGACAAAAGTAGTTCTACTCCTTGCATGCGTCATCCTGTTGGAGTCATTGGCTCCCAACTGACTTAACAGCTACACAAGGGCACTACGCATATCCCAACTGACTTACTAGCTACACAAGGGTACTACACATATCCCAACTGATGTACTAGCTACACAAGGGTACTACACATATCCCAACTGACTTACTAGCTACACAAGGGTACTACACATATCCCAACTGACTTACTAGCTATACAAGGGTACTACACATATCCCAACTGATGTACTAGCTACACAAGGATCCTACACATATCTCAACTGATGTACTAGCTACACAAGAGTACTACGTATATCCCAACTGACTTACCAGCTACATAAGGGCACTACACATATCCCAAACTGACTTAGTAGCTACACAAGGGTACTACACATATCCCAACTGACTTACCAGCTACATAAGGGCACTACACATATCACAACTGATTTGCCAACTACACATGGGTACTACACATATCGCAACTGACTTACCAGCTACAGAAGTGTACTACACATATCCCAACTGACTTGCCAGCTACACAAGGGTACTACACATATCCCCACTGACTTACTAGTTACACAAGAGTACTACACATATCCCAACTGATATACTAGCTACACAAGGGTGCTACACATATCCCAACTGATGTACTAGCTACACAAGGGTACTACACATATCCCAACTGATGTACTAGCTACACAAGGGTACTACACATATCCCAACTGACTTACTAGCTATACAAGGGTACTACACATATCCCAACTGACTTACCAGCTACATAAGGGCACTGCACATCACAACTGACTTGCCAACTACACAAGGGTACTACACATATCCCAACTGACTTACTAGCTACACAAGGGTACTACACATATCCCCACTGACGTACTAGTTACACAAGGGTACTACACATATCCCAACTGATGTACTATCTACACAAGGGTACTACACATATCCCAACTGACTTACCAGCTACACAAGGGTACTACACATATCTCAACTGACTTACTAGTTACACAGAGGTGCTACACATATCCCAACTGACTTACTAGCAACACAAGGGTACTACACATATCCCAACTGACTTACTAGCTACACAAGGGCACTATACATATCCCAACTGACTTATTACTAGCTACACAAAGGTACTACACATAGCCCAACTAATGTCTTAGCTACACAAGGGTACTACACATATCTCCACTGACTTACTAGATACACAAGGGTACTACACATATCCCAACTGACTTACTAGCTATACAAGGGTACTACACATATCCCAACTGACTTACCATCTACACCAGGGTACTACACATATCCCAACTGACTTACCAGCTACACAAGGGTACTACACATATCCCAACTGACTTACCATCTACACAAAGTTACTACACATATCCCAACTGGCTTAGTAGCTACACAAGAGTACTACACATATCCCAACTGATTTACTAGCTGCACAAGGGTACTATACATATCCCAACTGACTTATCAGCTACACAAGGGTACTACACATATCCCAACTGACTTACTAGCTACACAAAGGTACTACAAATATCCCAACTGACTTACTAGCTACACAAGGATACTACATATATCACAACTTACTTGCCAGTTACACAAGGGTACTACACATATCGCAACTGACTTACCAGCTACTCAAGGGTACTACACATATCCCAACTGACTTGCCAGCTACACAAGGGTACTATACATATCCCCACTGACTTACTAGCTACACAAGGGCACTACACATATCCCAACTGACTTATTACTAGCTACACAAAGGTACTACACATAGCCCAACTAACTTCCTAGCTACACAAGGGTACTACACATATCTCCACTGACTTACTAGATACACAAGGGTACTACACATATCCCCAACTGACTTACTAGCTATACAAGGGTACTACACATATCCCAACTGACTTACCATCTACACCAGGGTACTACACATATCCCAACTGACTTACCAGCTACACAAGGGTACTACACATATCCCAACTGACTTACCATCTACACAAGGTTACTACACATATCCCAACTGGCTTAGTAGCTACACAAGAGTACTACACATATCCCAACTGATTTACTAGCTGCACAAGGGTACTATACATATCCCAACTGACATACTAGCTACATAAGGGTACTACACACATCCCAACTGACTTATCAGCTACACAAGGGTACTACACATATCCCAACTGACTTACTAGCTACACAAAGGTACTACAAATATCCCAACTGACTTACTAGCTACACAAGGATACTACATATATCACAACTTACTTGCCAGTTACACAAAGGTACTACACATATCACAACTGACTTACCAGCTACTCAAGGGTACTACACATATCCCAACTGACTTGCCAGCTACACAAGGGTACTACACATATCCCCACTGACTTACTAGCTGCACAAGGGTACTACACATATACCAACTGACTTACTAGCTACACAGGGGTGCTACACATATCCCAACTGATGAACTAGCTACACAAGTGTACTACACATATCCCAACTGACTTACTAGCTACACAAGGGTACTACACATATCCCAACTGACTTACTAGCTACACAAGGGTACTACACATATCCCAACTGACTTAGTAGCTACACAAGTGCACTACACATATTTTTATTTTTAAAAAAACTTAAGAAAATATTGAAATAACACCACCTACTTTGGTTGTGGCACCTTTGAGCAGGGGTATATATGGGGTTTGCAAGTGTATAAGCCTGAATCCACTATGACTGCTTAAGACTATATGTCTCAAAACCCAATTCCTCTGTAAAAAGTAACTGTAGCGCTATAAACGGACAAAACAAATGCACAGATCATCAAAAGATGTACACTTACACCCTTATAATTCTTGAGCATATATACAAGAATCACAAGCATTAAAAAACATGTTTTTTGCAGGTCAAAAGCTTTTGTGAATACGTATACTGGAGACTTATTCCCTCAAGTCCCCAATTATTGTTCTCAATCCCATTTTTTTTCTTTATTTTTTTCACTTTGATGACAATTGACTTCAGGCTTCTTCATGGTTAATTCCCTGATGCTGTCAAACTCAGAGGTTCTCATGTTATACCTGGAAACTGGCATGATGCATAGTGGGGAAGGGTCTCCTCCAGGACAGCCCTGCAAACATAGCTCTCAACTTCTTAACACAAGAAATCTGGACTAAGCCTGACATAATGGGGAGACAAAGGCCCAAAAGTAAGGACAGATTTTAAATATTAATCTTATAAACTTAGAAAGTTGATAGAATAACATGATTAGTCTTAACATTCATTTTTCTGAAGGATACAAAATCTGAAACTCAAATGCATGTCATTATTTAGTGACTTCAAACCTCAGATCATCTCAGTGATTTGTCAGAAAACCACAGGGGTTATTAGGAACGGACTAAAAATATGAGGAAAAATCTGGACATTCTGAGAAAATCTGGACAGTTGAGAGCTATGCCTGCAAACACTGCACCTCAATCATCTGCATGCTGGTTCTCTGGGTTCTTACCTCTGGACTCCCCAAAGTAGGAGAGGGCCAAGTGAGGAGCTGTTGCAGCTCTTAGTAGGCTTTTCAGTTAAGCGCAACTTACTAATGACGTACAGTCCTGGTGACATCTGAGTGCGTGTGTGCAATGGCACTTGCAAGACACCTTCACTCTCACCTATACCTACATGGTGACATGTCTCTTAAGGTGCTTGCCCATCTACAATGGCAGCTGTGCTTTAACACAACATTGGTATCGCCATTAAGACTCGTGTTGTTACTGGGCCCTCCAGCACATCCCCACACCATCCTCCTAGAACAGGTGAGCAGGCAAATCCTTGGCAGTCTTCTTCCCACTCACACCATCTCTGACAGGTGCCAGAAATGCTTGTCAAATGCAGGTATGCTCAAGCAACTCTGATATCAGCAGTCTCATATCAAGCAACAATAAGCCTTTAAAACTGCTGATGATATCTGAGAAGCATCAAGAGACAAGGAAATATGAAGTGGTTGTTGTTGTTGTTTGTCTTTTGGCTTTTCCCGGTAAGTGGTCACCACAGCGGAACTCCGGTCCACTAATAATCGGCAGTAGATTTTTACGAAATGCCGAGGTGCCAGCTTGACGCCCAATCTTTAATGAAGGCATGCCCATTTATGCACGCATGTCTTTCGAAACACTACCCAAGTGCAGGGAGGACATGCAGACTCCACACAGAAGGCACTCCCAAGCCAAGCCAAGAATCGAACGGGAGAACCTCTTGCTGTGAGGTAACAACGCCACTGCCATACCACTGTGGCAGTCTAAGGAAATATGAAGTAGTAGTTAAGGGAACTAAAATAAAGAATATGGTCTCTATGGCCAGTTTCATTATTAGCATTTTCATTATTAGCAGTTGAGAACTATGTTGAGCTAAAACCTTTTTCTTGTGCTATATGTCTTACTTTCACTAAAAGATTTTGGGTAAGATATATAAGCAGATCAAAAAGATACAAAACAGGATGCATAATGCTTGCATATTTATCTAGGCGATCTACACATGTTTTTTCTGAGTAATACTGTTTCTGTATTCAAAAATGTGTCAATTTGCAAAAAAAAAAAGAAATTACGATCTGTAGCATAGAATTAATGGGGACCTGTCCAAATGACTGTCAGAAAATCATCTGAAGAGAGCTTAAATGAGCACTCTTCTTGAATTCCTTGGCAACTAGGAGATAAATTATTTGTATCATTTTATTGGGTTTATCCTGCTCACGTGTAGTAATAGCCAGCAGGGTGGGTGGATTAGCCAACACTAGGCCACCCATGAGCACTAGGCCTCATTGCATATGGAATGTCCACTACTATCCAATTCCACCTATCATGGAAGGTATTATTACACTTTGAAAATGTGGTGTTAGTTAGCCTCTTTACATTTGCTTAATTCCTACTGAATGAAAATATAATTCTGTTTTTGATGTAAATAATTTCCTCTTTAAAATGTTTGAAACTCATTGTAGTTGTAACTTTCATTCCATAACATATTTTAGATCAAAATAGTGAAGATGTGAAACTGAAAGTCATTCTTCCAATCAACAGAATACTTAACTTTTAGAATATTGCACTGTTACTTATCCAGTCAAATCCTTTTTCTTTCGGGTTTCTGATTTGCATTTTGATAAATATACATTGTTACCTTTGTTTTTAGACACCACACAGCATTCTTGTTTGCTCTTGTTATAGTTCACAAGAGAATTGTGGGAAGAGTGAAAGGAACCATTCTGTGGCTGTTGCATACCTGGAGACTAATGGTGACAAAGAAGACCAAAAATAAGACCGCATAAATTTATGTTGAGTGGACTCTATCTTACTTAAAATAACTGTTGACAACATGAGCTCCCAGTACACTTAAGAAAGGGACTGTGTTGTTGTACAATAGCTCTTTGCTTCCTCACTGGGTTACAGTATTACTTTTAATAGTAGATACTAATCTGGCATATCTTTCTTTTGAACTTGTACCTTTTCTTAGCTGTTCTACATATAAAAAAACAAAAACACTTCTAAGTAATGATGTTGTACCTCTAGTCCTTCAGAAATGTATAACTTAAATATTCAGTTTCACAGCATGTTACAGTTCTTGAAAACATTTGAAGCAACTATATGATTCATGTTTTTGCATAATAATGAAAATACATACACAGACACAATCAAGCATGCCACTTATTACAGAATTCATAAGTTTGTAAGTTAATTTATCCAATGCTCATAGGCCCAAGGGGCTTTTCAAAAAGCACTAATTCCATAAAATATGGATTAAAAACATTGTTACCCATCCATAAATCCAAATTATGCTTAAACAGTGTAATATTTGTTGAGGTCCTAACATTTTATGGTAATCTTCCAAATTATGGGAATAATGTGAGAGATATACTCATGTCTCAAAGAGCTGTTAAAGACTGAAAGGTAAAAATGAATACCTTTTGTTTATGGGCTGAAAACTTAACATATAGATTAAGACTTAAAAAGGCTTTAAGGAATTTGTCATTAAAGTCTTTATATGCCAAAACTGTTTTACCTATAATGCATCTATAGTGAATAGTTTATACATTCAGATACTTACATCTATCATGATAGCTTACATTTTTAATGACAGAAATATGTCTGGTAAATGTCCTTTCAACCGATTCCAGTTTATGTCATTGACAACTATGCAGATGATGATATTATATTTTAATAGAGGTCTTATATAGGTCCAACATAGTTACACTAAATTCATCTCTTGGTGAAAATGATCTAAACATAGGTTCTAAATTTTTCATTGCTCTTGATCTAATATGACTTAAGTGATTTTCAAAAGAAAATGTGTTATTCATTATAATACTAAGATCCTAGCATTCACTTGACTCTTAAGATTGCTACCATTCAATAGAATCAACGTGTTTATTGTCATATTACCAAAGTAGAGGATCTGCCATTTTTCAGTAATAAATTTTAGACCATAATTTGTTGTCCAGTTGCTAAAAATCTTGCAAGAAGTTATTTAAAACTTTAAAGTGTAAAACAGAGAATGCAATAAAACAATTTTTTAGCCATCTGTATATATATATATATATATACATATATATATATATATATATATATATATATATATATATATATATACACACACACACACATACACATCATTTATAGTGACAGAATTATGTCTACCATTTAAACACTTTATAGTCCAGTTTGTCAAAAGTGGGTTAAAGTTCTATTTGAACTACAGCTTTGTGTATATATTAGTGAGGTAGTATATCAAATGTCTTAGCAAGATACCCATATCAGTATCTAATGTAACCAGATCATAAGACTTCACAAGATTCGTGAACGTGGATCTTCCAGTGGTAAAACTATGTTGAACAAGATCAATACTGTTTGAACTATTAACAGGATCTTGAAACAGCTGCATTTGACTTCTTTCAAAACATTTGTATTATAAAGAAGTTATGTTAATCGGTCTATAGTTTTTAATGCTTGACTTATTGCCCTTTTTTAAGATAAGAGTTACTGAAATTTTTTCTAAGACCTAGAGACTTCTCTTGTTAGTAGTAGATTGTATAAAGAATTGGGTTAGTTTGTTTTGGATGATGGTGATTAAAATGCTTGGAATATTTTCAGGCCCCACAGAAGTGTTCTTCCTTATCTTTCTTAAAGCACAGAGAGTAGATGATGCTCTGCAGTTTCCAGGCTTTTTGATTTGCTTCTATGTCAGGCCTGACTCTGGTATGCATGAAGTCATGAATGCTTTTACTGACAAAGAATGCCTATGTCTTGGGAAACCTAAGTAGTGATCAGTTATATCTGACTGATGGAGACTTATTTATTCATTTAACATTTGTTGACCAGGAAAGTCTGATTAGGACAGAGCCTATTTTCAGTGGATGCCCAGGGAGAAATGCTCCAGATGCATGTCTTTGGAATGTGGGAGGAAACAGGAGCACCTGGGGGAAACCCATGCATACACAGGGAGGACATGCAGACTCCACACAGAAGGCACCCCAGCTGAGAATAGAACTGGAGAACCTCTTCAGGTTGACAGGTGACAGTGTTAACTACTGCACAACTGCATCACCAGATATATAAAATTAATATAGAAAGTTTATTTCTCCAGCTGTGTAATACTACTACTACTACTACTAATAATAATTATAATCCAGGTGACAGAAGGATATAGGCTACAAGTGCCATTTCCATGACTGTAACATATCTTAAATTAGAACATTTATTGGATATAATAACTTTGGTGTTGATGAGCATTTAAAGTTTTAGTACCAAAGGTACAGTGAGCTACATTTGCTTACTCACAATTACATTTTAATACTTTTATCAAGGTGGGTTTTTGCAAGCATTTGACTTAATGATTATCAAATACATACAGCTAAAATACTATCAAAGACTAATAAGTCTCAGTGGCAGGAAAGCAAGGAATTAAATAGTTACATAATTAGTTACTAGGTTTGCAGACCAGGGGACCATAGAGAAGCATAGCCAAAATCCCAGTTACCTCTAAGCACTGTCTGGTTAAATGACTTTTACAAGGTCATGCAACATGTGAATAATTCAGGTGATGGAGAACATGCCAATTTGCTAGATGTAGAAGTTTCTTCTCACAGTCTCTATAGCACCTCTCTTGAGCTCCACTATATGCTGTCTACCATGGGAAGCATGCAGCCAGTCACACTCACTTCTTCCCCAGCCTAATTCTATGCACCACTATATAGCATGTGCACAGCAAGCCTGTTTTCTGTGGATGTAATCCTCTAGGTGACAC
The DNA here is from genome assembly GCF_019279795.1 of Protopterus annectens. Lineage (NCBI taxonomy): Eukaryota > Metazoa > Chordata > Ceratodontiformes > Protopteridae > Protopterus > Protopterus annectens. Next base: position 386,166,308 of record NC_056726.1, read on the forward strand.
CCAATACATGATCAGGAGGTACCCTCATCCTTTTAGGATGTGTTGGTCTGCCATGACCATTCCCTCCCGTCCTCCCTGGACCATCACCTCAAACACCTGTTTCATTAATATAATACAGGTTATCTGGCCACATTCAGGGCTTCATCCATCTGTGCCATGGGGAAAGGGCAACAAGCTAATGTTTTAGTGTTTTCCTTTTCAGAATGCATTTAGAATTGATAGTTGCATTTAAACCAGGGTGGAGGGGACATATTAAGCAGGAAATCAGCAGTTTGGATTTATATCAGGATGTAGCACAACTGAACCCATGTTTGCAATGAGACAGACAGATGAAAAGAAGCTGTACATGAGGAAAGAGTCCAACTGGCCATTCCTAGACTGGGAGAAGGCATATGACAAAGTCCCAAGAAAGCTGATTTGGACAGTCCTATAGTGGTTCAAAGTCCCAGAAACATTGATAGAATTAGTGCAAGCTATATACAAGGACCCAATGACTCAAGTTCATTCTCACAGAGGGTTTCTCAGTGGGAATGGGTATACTTCAGAGTTCAACTCTGAGCCCACTACTAATCATACAGGAGATAGACTACATTAGCAAACAGGTCAGAGGAGACAGATCAACAAAATGATTATATCAGATGATATGGCATTACAGGCAAACTGAGTAGGAACTTCAACAAGGGATAAGGGAATGGAATGCAAAACTGAAGATACATGGGATGGAACTGAGTACAGATAAGACAGTTGTAATGGCAGCAGGTGGTATAAATTGGAAGAAGCTGAGACATGATATAGAAGGGAACTAGTGGAACAGATTAACAGCTAAAATGTACATGTGAGGGGTGTTTGAGGAGAAGGGAAGTCTGAATGAGGAGGTCACTGCTAGAATCAGAGGGGCTGCAGCCAACTGACAGAGTATCAGGGTTAGTGTATGATAGATGTATGCCAAAGAAGCTAACAAATAAGGTGCACAAAACAGTGGTGGGATCGGTAATAGTCTATGGGACAGAAACATGGGCATTAAAGACAGGGAAAATGAGGAAGCTAGAGGTAATGGAGATGAAGTGCTTGAGATTGGTGATAGGATGAGTGATGATGTGAGGTAGTGCCAGCTGTGCTAGGGGGAGTAGTGCAGTACATGTGTAACATATGCCAGCATAGCTAGCTGGAGTTTTGTAAAGAATTATATTTCATGTGAATATCAAACTGATTTATACAGATACTTGTCTTAAAAATGTATTTGTAAAGTTGCTTGTTTTAAAATGTATCAGCAGTAGATCCTGCTGGACAGAAAAGAAATATGTGTGTATGTCAGACTGCATTGTTGTAATTGATTAAATGTATATATTTTAACAGAGGATGCTGGAAGGGAAGGGGTTAAGCTCAGCCCAGCTAACCATAAGAAAAATAGCCTGAAATTAAATGACTTGGTTGAGCCGCAAAGATTTTATCTCACAGGTCTGAATGCAGACAGAGACATAATGTCTGTGAAAAGCTGGGGCTGCAATCCTACTCTTTTGTCTTTAGTGGTGAATTAATTGCTACACTGGGTTGCTAGAGAATGGCTTGCTAGTCTCTGCAAGAAGGACAGAAGTTTTGAAATTGTTTTACAGTTTACAAATGCTGCAATATATATTAGCTAAAGTTCTGTGTGTGTATTGTGACACATCAGTGCCAAATCCTAGCTCAGTTGCTAGTGAGGGGATAGTATGGGAACCACAGAGTCATGTGACTAGATGTGATGTCATTCTGTAGCCTGCACTGGAATTGTATTTAAATACTAGTGAGAGATTTGATAAGGGCACTCTGTTTTCTGGGACCTGACAAGGCACATTCATCCACCTTCATCTTGCCTCTCTTTATTAAGTAACTAGGGAACAGTAATTTTTCAGTCAGTTAGAAAATATAGTGAGATTATTTATTTATTTATTTGGCATTTGTTAACCGGGTTGGTCTGACTGACCAAAGCCCTTTTTCAGCAGAGACCTGAGGAGAAAAGCTCCAGTATTGCAAACATAGACATTTATTAGCACAGACATTTGTTACAAGTCAACAGAAAAATGTAATAAAATGAGATATAATATGATTTAAACAATGAACATAATGACTTTAGTGTTTTTTTACACATTCAGTAGAAAAATGAGAAAAGTACAAGTAAGTTGAAGATATTGTCATCAGGGACTAACCTGGATAATTGTCTGATAATAACAAAGTAAGATCAGTTATCAATAGAGTTAGGAAGTGACCTTGTAGAGAGTGAAAGAGGTATATAGAGAAATAGCATTAGTAAAGAATATATGAGGTGAAAAAGTACCAAGATATATAAGGTTGATGCTGGTAAAGTATAGTAGAGAAGCAGTGGAAGAGTATGAGGAGTAGAAGTTAGAAAGAACATAGTGCAGGAGGGGTCTGTAATAGGTCTGGTATGATATTAGCTAAGGGGGCAGCACTCAGTGGTAGTGGAGGTAGGTCATGTTGGGTCCTGGCAGAGGCATGCCCATGATTTGTGGAAGTAGTCTTTAATTGCTATTTTAAAGGTGCTTGTTTCAGTAATACATCTGACACTTTGGGGTAGTTTATTCCAGGCATTTGCAATGGAATAGCTATAAAGTAGATTTCCAATATTTTTATTGTGCCTATATACTTGGATAAGTTTCTGTTGTGAGCTACAGTGGGAGTGTTTTGGAGTATAAGGGTGGATGAGAGTGCAAAGAGAAGAACAGGAAGAAGGTTGATGTAGAACTGAATGAGCCATGAGAAGTTGTGGTATTAGGATTTGGTGATGAAATTCCAGCCACTGCAAATTTCTTAGTGCGATGCAATGATAAGTGCGGTAAGATAGGTTGTAGGCAAATCAAGCTATTTTGTTATAGGTAAGTTTGAATTTTGTAAGGATATTTGATTGGAGGTGTGTAAGAATAGGGGCTGCATAGAGGGGAGTGGGGAGTAGAAAGGCTTGTGGAATGGAGAGTCTGGAGGCATTTGTAAGGTATTTATTATGTCTATAAAGGTCTATAAAGCAGACCTAGTGTTTGATGGGTCTTTTTTATGCATTGCTGAGTGTGTAGGTTGAATTTTAAATGGTCATCCATTATAACACCTAAGAGTTTGGTGTGGGGTTCAGATGAGATGGTAGTATTATTCAGGGAGGAGACAGAGAAGGAAGATTTATGATGCTGAAGGGAGGTAGGGAGAAACAAGAGGAGTTAAGTTTTCTTTAGATTTAGCAGACGTTGGTGGGAAGTAAGCCATCTTTCAACAGAGTGGAGGGATTCTTGGGTGAGGGTATGAAGGTTTGGGATGCTATCAGAGCAGGAGATAATTGTAGAGTCACCAGCATATTGTATAAGGGTAGAGAGTGGGCAGGAAAAGTAGAGGTCATTAATAAAGATGTTGAAAAGTAGGGGACCAAGGATGGAGCCTTGGGGTACCCCAGTTTGGACTGGAAGAAAGGGAGATTAGTTTGATAGCCATCTCACAGCCTGAAATCTATTTGTGAGGTGGCTGGAGAACCATGATATAGTAGAGCTTGAGAGATTAAGAGAGGCAAGTTTGGATAGTAGTAATGTGTAGGAAACAGCATCAAAAGCTTTGGATAGATCTAGAAACAGGCAAGAAATTAATTTATTGTTATCACGTGGTAAGGCAATAGTACTGATGAAGGATATCAGAGCAGTAGCAGTACTGTGCTTTGGCTAAAAGTCATGTTGTGTGTAGATCAGGAACTTTTCTTGGAGAATATGATTAAGAAGCTTTTTGTGGATACATTTTTCAAGGATTTTAGACAGGGGGGGTAAGCTGGAACTAGATCTGAAGTTAGAGGGGTCGGTTGAAGTACTGCCTTTATGTAATGGGATAACAAAGAATTCTTTCCAGATATCAGGTACAGAGCTTTCCTTGATAGATCTGTTGATTAATATATAGATAGGGAAAGCAATAGAATTAGCAGCTAGTTTTAGGAAATAGGAGGTAATTTGTCAACTGATGGAGAACATGCTTTTAGTTTGGTCAGAAGAAATTTAATATAGGATGTGAGGACAGGTTTAAGGGTGAAGGTGGTTGGACTGGTGGTGATTTTTTGTGAGGGGTAAGTAGCAGTATCAGTTTTGGTGAGGTTATAGATGGAGTTAATGAAGTGGGAATTTAGAAGCATAGCAATCTCAGTGGGGGAGCTGTTTGAGCTGGGATTAGGGGAAGATGAGCTCCCAGGGTGTAACAGGTTATTAACAGATTTCCAGAAGTTTTTGGGGTTAGAGTGTGGATTGTTAAGCATTTATGGCAAAAATTCTGTTTATCAATGACAACCTTTTTTTGCTTAAATTGTGGAGCTCTCTGTATGTGAGAATGTCGGAAATGGATTTGGATTTGTTCCAATTTTTTCCAGGCACTATCTCTCTTACTCATTAGGGTTTTGGTATCTTGTGTGAGCAAGGAGGCATAGTGAGTTTTAATCCTTAGTTGTCTGACAGAGGCTAGGGAGTTGAGTGTATCTAGGAGAATGTTGTTAAAGTGTTAAAAGGCAAGAACAGCAGTCTCCAGGGGAAGTTTGTGGAGGAAGGACCAGTCAATTGAAGAGAGTAGTGTGTTGAAAGTATCAGGATCAAAGTTAAAGAGTTTATGGCAGTCTTTGTATAGTTGGGGTTTGTGAAGTTGAGGTGAGTGTCTAAGTATGTAGGTGGGATGGTGATCACTAAGTGTGTCAGGTAAAGTAGAGGGGTTATGCTAAAGACTGGGATTTGAGTTGAGGACCCAGTCAAGGGTGGAGCTATGGTTGTTCTGTTTATTTAGACACATAGGGCTAGAGATCAGTTGGATGAAGCCAAATAGGTTTATAGAGGAGTTTGGGCTTTCGGTAGTTAAGGCTTTCCAATCAATGTTCACATCTCACAAGACAGCAGTCTCATAGGTGATGTTAAGGGAGATCCAGGAGAGAACATGTTCTAAGATGGGGATGTTATTCCCAGGGGGAATATAGATAGCAGCAATGGCTAACCTTTTGTGAGTATTTAAATGACAGTTGGCTATGAGGATTTCAGCAGGGTGGATGTTTTGGGGAGTGGTTGTGAGTAAGTGAAAGGTGAGCTGGTTAGAATATATGATAGCCACACCTCCACCTTTCTTTTTGATGCGATCATGTCTTAGGATACTGTAACCAGGAGGAAGAATTTCAGTATCTGCTATATGGGGCTTGAGCCAGGGTTCTGAGAGGCAAAGGATATCAGGGGTATGTGAAGATACCCAGGCATCGAAAGAGGATCTTTTATTCATGATACTTTGAAAGTTCATAGAAAGTATAGTTAGGTTCTTAGTGGAAGTAGATGTGGCAATATGGGATGTATTAGATGTGTAGTTGTGTAGTTGTGAGGGGTAGGCTGGATACGAAGAGCAGTTGTTGGGATCGGGGTATGAATGCATGTCTCCAGATAGTAGGACATTAAAATAATAATCTTCTGAGGTAATTGAAGAGGTTATACTTGGGGGTGGTGTCTTGTTTTGGTTATAATAGACAAATTGTTATAAGGGATGGTTATAAGAGTTGAGGTAGGGAGAGGGAAAAGCTTAAGTTTAAGTAATGAGAAAATAGAATATGTAAAGAGAGATGGTGCTATAGGGAAGGAGTGAGTGTGAGAGTGGTTGGTAAGGGGAGAGGTACTAGTGTGTGAGGAGAGTTTAAGAAGGGGAGTTCCTATATGAGAAATAGAATGATGGTAGTTAAGATACAGAGAAGGATGATATTTGTATTAACTGTTTTGAGAGAGGGTGGCCTAATGGTTAAGGTGTTTGCCTTACAAACACAAGGTGCAGGGTTGGAGTCTCACAAGGGATAATTGGCTAGGCTTAAAATGTCTCACAAGAGCAGTTAGCCTAGTACTAATCTATGAACCTATGAACCTATGAACATCATGTGTGTATTAGGGGTTAGTTATGGGTTATAGAATTGCATATATATAACACTAGAGGGTTGAGGGATATTAGCTAAATTTTGTTTTCTTATGTCTGTCTGAGTCTTTTCATCTGTATTGTTTTTATATTTCCTGTGAATTGAAACTCTGGTCTTTATTGTAAATAGATATTCAGTATTTTGATGTTTTCTATTTTATTATTTGTTATTAAATATATCTATACCTTTCATTGTGGCTGGTCTTTTAGAAAATGTTTAACCTTTGAGATTAATAGCATTTATTTAGTGGCACTGTGGCTCCATGTTCCTGAAAGTCTGCCTACTTGGTCAAACATTACCATTTGTATAAGTATTAATTTTCCTGAGAGTAATTGGGTACCCTGGTAAGAGCCTTAGAGTAGCTGGCTTTGGGTGTTCTGGTGGCAGTGTATCTACTTTATAGTCTGGGTGGAGGTGGCAAATGGGTAAGCTGTGCCAGGCTTTCCCAGGTGTGTGTGTGTGTGTGTGTGTGTGTGTGTGTGTGTGTGTGTGTGTGTGTGTGTGTGTGTGTGTGTGTGTGTGTGTGTGTGTGAGAAAATCAAATATGAAAGAGACTGTGTGTCTCAGCTAATTTGAACAGGGACACTGAGAGCACTGATTTCACAGAGAGGGTGGTGAAGGACTTGACTTGAACACCCAGCTAAGGACTCAACTCTATAGCTGTGTCAGTGGAGAGTCTTATTTGGGGCCTGGAGAGAGAAAGCCCAGTCCCAGGAATGGAGTGTGCATTCCCTGTTTGCTCTTAAGGGAAACTGTACTTGGTGCAGAGAGCTGCATCTGAAAATACTGTGTGTCTATTTTTTTTCTCAGTGAATATTCCCACCAGTGTCAGTGGTGAGGACTGAGGATCCTTGATCACTGGCCCAGAGGGAGGAACATCACAGGATGCACACTGTAGGACAGATGAAGAAATGTGAACATAAGAGCAGAAGCCAAAATAACTTCAATTGCAGAAAAGATCAAGTAGAACAGATTACAGTGGTTCATGCATATGTGCAGAAAAGCAGAAGACCATCTAGTGAAGAAGGTTTGGGACAGATGGGAAGAATGCAAGAGGGAATGAAGGCATCCAGCAAAGCAACGAATGGACTGTGTTTGGAAAGACCTGTGACAGTCAGTCATGAGTGTTGAGGAAGGTGGGAGAACAGCAATGAATAGAGAGAGAGGGATGGCAACAGATGACATGACATCCCAACCCTATGTAGAAAATGGGAAAAAAACGGAGTTGATAATGATGGTGATGATTTAAACTAGGAAACGTCTGTGCATGTGAAATAGTTTGTTAATAGTATTGCCTGTAATCCAGTATGCCAACTCTTGACTCAGACATGACTTTCTCTAAAACACAGAATCATAAGTTTTAAAGTTATGTGAGCCCACACCATGTCTGTGTATAGCATTACTTTCATTCTTAACCTTAAAAACATAACAGGTATCAGAGATTATTTTGGCTAGTTTATGAATGATCTTTACAATACAGAATTCCAAACAAGATATGGGCCCTGCAACATACACTAAACAATAAAAACAGCATCTAAATAAACCCTTAGACTGAAAGTTTTAATTATAGTCACAATTAAATAGTGGGCATTGTTTTAGAATTTAACTTGCAATTGTTGACACAGACCACATGAAAATGTACCACATCCTTTTTGTGACTATAAACTTATGGATACTTTAACATCAGTTTGTGTTTGTTTCAATATTATATTTAAGATTGAAGTTCCTTTATTTACATACACAAGAAATTCCCAAAGGACCTGCTCCAAGTCATATTGGGCAATGGGCATTTTCAATTATTAGTAATAATTGCATTAATATTTCCAGTGTCCTCACATTTGCATAGGTTCTGCCTACCTTTCCATGACTCTGTGGGAAAATTATTTTTGGTTTTTGATTTACTGCTGAAATAGAAGCATTATGGATTGACCCTTTTTTATATATGCAATACCCTTAATGTAATCTTTGTTAATGTTTTTTTTTTTGTTTTTTTTAGCAAATCAATAACATTTTGCCTTTTTATTTGTGGTCATCAGTATACACTTGCTCCATACCTCTCAACTGTAAAGATTTTCGCTGAGTGTCCAGATTTTTGCCTCATATTTCTTAGAAGTATAATTTTCTGGTAAATTAGAGTCAAATCATTAAATGATTGAAGATACAAAATAATGATAGACGTTTGAGTTTCTGATTTCATATCCTTCAGAAAATTCTTGCTAAGGCAAAATCTGTTATTCTATCAACTTTCTAAGTTTGTAAGAGCAATATTTAAAAATTGTCCCTAATTTTGGTCCTTTGTGCCACTTTTATTTATTTTTTTGTCCAGATTTCATGTTTTAAGAGGTTGAGAGGTTTGATTTGCTCACTCAAACTGTCCCTCAAGTTTCTTTCTTAATGTACTGGGGGTGCATACTACTCCTATAATGCAAGCATCTGTTAGCAAATTAGGGTTAGGGAGTACTCAAGTAGAACATCCTCCAGATGAAAGTCACACTAGACACACTAACATTAGATGCCAGGTTAAAACAAAAAGTGGTCCTATTCAAACATCTACAAGCATATTTAACACTAGAGTGTCACTCCCCACACACACACCAACCCCCCCTCTCTCTATATATAAATATATATATATATATATATATATATATATATATAGAGAGAGAGAGAGAGAGAGAGAGATGGGTCTACTTCAGATCACTGAAATCCCATTTCACTGACTTTCATTTCACTGAGACCAAATCACCTAAATTTCACAATACCGACAACTCATTTCACTGAATCTCATTTCACCGATAGCTTACAGTGCTAAATTTCAAAAGACTAAATGGGAAACCATAGACAAAGACACTCACAACACTAATGGCTACCTCTTTCCACAACTTAAAAACTACTTACTTATCCTCTTACCAGAAACTAGACAATATAAAACCCAACCCCCTAACTATATAAACTAACACCCGGATCGCACTACAGTGGGGAAAAGGGCATATACCTTTTACTTGCCTCACAGTACTTTACACACTGCCACTACTCCTGGGAATGCACAAAACATCCGTTATATTATTTTAGATAGTTCCCATACAAATGTAAAGACACATACCCACATTTAAAAATACTAAAACACCACTTTCTACATTACTATCAGTATTCTGACATTCAGCACTGTAAGTTACAGAAACTCTTTCTATCACAAACAAGTTAAAGGCAAATAGAAACCCACAACAGGTCTATAGCTT